>NW_005187629.1:573608-581986 GCF_000239375.1 Pundamilia nyererei | reverse complement strand
TCCTGCAGTTTCCTGTCCAGCTTCGAGGGAACGATGGTATTGAATGCTGAGCTGTAATCTACAAACAGCATCCTCACATACATGTCTCTCCTCTCTGTAAAGGAGAAAATCAGCTTCACCTCCACGCGAGTTTATGTGTAATGGTTACAGATAGGTTAACCATGTATATCCTGTGCATCCTGGTCCCTGGCTTCTCTGTTTATAGTCAAACGTAATTTATGGACCTGCAAATGTGTCACTTTGCATACAGGTTTCCATTCGGACAATGAGCAGAGAGTTGTTTTCCCCCATCGCAAACATGCTCCCATGCAGTCCTAAGTTACTGGATGTGGATGACCAGTGGAATGGTCATGACGGTGGAATGCACGACTCGCACGTTCCAACAGCATCGCAAGCAAGAGTGGCCCAAAAACTGCTTGTACTACATCCTTTGTACACTGCCTTTGACACTATCTGGAGACAGGTGTCTCCCCCTGCTCGAGCACAAAACAAGCATTACCTTTCATGTCTTGTATTATCTGTCTTTGGTTACTTCCTGTTTTACCTTGTTGAAGGAAAAAATGTCCATCCCGGTTTTCCCTCCAAGGCACGAGCACCGATAAGCAGAGTTCTGTCCTTTCCTTCTAAGATTCCTAATTATTCAAAGTAACACTCAGGTATGCCGTTCAGCAGGTTAGTTACAGCGCCGGGAGCAGCTTGGGAGAACAAGGAAACAGACTGCTTCAGATTGCCTTCCCAATCGACTCAAAATTTATTAGGTACATAACAGCTTATATAGAGAAAGAGAAAAAGGTTCGTGTGTCAGCAGGTTCTCAGTTCAAACCGGTACAGACCAAATAAGGAAACGTCTTCCTGCCTTGTGAGCAGAGAAGTATCCTTTGTGTAGTTTATCAGTTCAGCTACAATTTATGATCATCCCAGCAAAATACACTCCTAGACATAGAATACAGAGTTCTTTCATTAGTGAATTCTGAAACAAACCACCTGGCCTTTAACCAGCCTTTTTCTAAGAGATAAAGAAAAAGGGAGGATGGGAGTAAGGAAGTGGTCTCGTCTCTGTGGTGTTTTCGACCTTGGGGTACCAGCCTGTGAGTCTTACACATTAATTCTTGGGTCACAGAGAAAGAGAAAAACAACTAGTAAATGGGCCTTATTGAGTAACAGTTTCTCTGTATAATATCACTATAAAACAATATCCTGTAAATGCTACCATGATATCAAAATATCACAACACTTGTAGGTTAGTTTCCTTCTATCTGTCCTGCCATTTCCTTCCTCTGTGACTGTCTGTTCCTCCCTTGCTGTTTCCTGCTGTGTTCAGTCCTCACCTGTCTTCTCTGTACAGTCATATGAAAAACAGAGTTTTCACAGGACTCTATGCAGACCTGTGAAAAACGATGATTCAGTAGCTTCAGTAGAACAACCTTTAACAGCAATAACTTTGCATAACTGTTTTCTGTATGACTGTATTAATTAAGAAATTTTGGCCCACTCTTCTTTATAGTATTGCTTCAGTTTGTTGAAGATTTCATGCAACATTTATACACATCTCTCGTAAGGGCCTTCCACAACATTTTAATCTGGCTGAAGTCTGGACTGGGTCTTTTCTTTTTCAGCTGTTATGTTGTGGAATTATTGTCTTGACATAATTTTGGATTTAGCTGTTGGACAGATGACCTCATATTTGACTCGTTGACTTCAGGTGATGGTTGACTCACTGACTCAGGTCCTGTGGCTTCAAGATAAGAAGAAATGGTCACCTCTAATACATTAACTGAGATCCGAGATGTTGTTCTTGGGTTTTGTGCACTTTTCTCAGCATTTCACTGTCTGATCTTGGAGTAAATTAGCTAGGAAAGTTGTGACACTGTGTTTATGCACACCTTAACGCTCCAGGCCAACAAACTGCTGAAAGCCCCACTAAAACCAAATTTTATAAAGGTGGTTATCCTCGCAAATGATCATTTAATTTAGTGCATTTCATTAGCAGCACCTGTCTGCTACTTACCCTCTTAATCCCCATGCAAGCAGTAAGGAAATAATGACATAAAGCAGGAAGGTGTACTGTTTTTTGAGGAATACACACCATCACATACAAATACCACACATTACAGAGGAAGCCACTCGAGTATACACAAAGGTAATAGTTTCTATCAAAGCAGCAATGGCAGTGATAAATGGGCTGGTTCCACCCCATTGTTTTACACTTTATTGGTGGTTCTGAATGCTGACTGATAGAGGTGCAGTAGATTATAGCTTGACCTTCAGTTTTCCCCTCAGAAGAGACAAAAAACCAAAAAGTATTCAAAATGATTACACAAGTCAGAGAAGAAGTTAACATCAAATGAAGAGTAATCCAGTGCTCCAAAAACAACTGGATCCTCATTTCAATGTGAAAGCTGAAATAAGTGAAGTACCACTGTATCACTGACTCTCTTATCCACTGTGAGCCAGCACAGCTATGTTTCCCGGCACGTTATTTATAATAAGGAAACACCATACAGGACAGGATGAACTCTTAGAACCTGTTTTATTGTCAGAAATCTCAGCGTGAGAGAGGGAACTCATTCAAACCTGAGGAAAACCTGAATAAAATGATTCTCAATCAAATCTTTATTTTGACATATAAGTAAAAAAATGTTGAGCATGAAATTGCAAATGAACATAAAATCAAAGAAAACGATCACATTCACATGAATATATCCTATGTAGAGTAGGAGGAGGCAAATGCTTGTTAATTCCTACACCTATATAACTTATAATACATATGTTTTGATTATAATATACATATATGGTAACTTACACTCCATTGTTGCATTTAAATATGCATCGTTATTCACTGATCTGTAATTATTTAATTATACCACATGAAATACAAGTACAGCAGGTTAAATAAGTATCAAATCCATCACCAATTTTTAAGTAAATATGTTTCTAACAGTGCTCCTGACCACCCTACCAATCCTGCCACTTAATGCTAATTAATATCAGCTGGTTCACTCCAAAGTGATGGATCACACAAAATATCTCATGATGGGTAAAGCCAATGAGCTCTTGCAAGACTTTCACAGCCGTATTGCTCCAGAACATACTGATGACATTGGTTACAGAACAATTTCTGACGGTTCCAGTGAGCGCTCTTGGTGCTATTACCCAGAATTGGAAAGAACATCATTTCACCTTAAACCAGCCACAGCTCCCCACAAGATTTCAGATAAGGAGTGAGGAGAACTGTCAGAAGAGTTGTCCAAGAGCCGAGGACCACTCATGGAGAGCTACAGGAAAACCTGGAATCAGCAGGTACAACAGATTCAAAGGAAACAATAAGTAATGCACTCAGCCACCATGACCTGTGCGCACACTCACCATGCAAGACTCCAGGGCACCAAAGTTTTCTGAGCAACATTAAAACAAGTCTGTGTAATACTGGGAGAATGTAGTTTGGTCAGATGAGATCAAAACTGAACACACTATGTTTAGATGTCAAAAGGCCTTACCAACACCACAGCAACACTGAAGTCTGGAGGTGGGAGCATCCTGGTGGGGGCTGTTTATTCAGCGTACAGCACTGAGACATTAAGTATAACTCCAGGAAGGATGAATGGAGACATTGTTGATTAAAATCTGCTGCCATCTACCAGGATGATGAAGATGAAACAAGGATGGATGTTTCAGCAAGACCATGATCTCAAACACAGCCAATGGAAACTGTTGGTTTCAGAGAAATCAAGTAAAGCTGCTGGAACGGCCCAGCCAATCACCTGACCCGAATCTGTGGGAAGGATCCATGGAGCATTCGGGATTTAGAGACCGTTTGTGTGGTGAGTGGATCAAAGTCATGAGCAATGATGGGACTGGTTTCTCCATACAGACGCTGCCATGAACTGTCATCACCAACATTTGTATAAAGTAATAAATGTCGGTGTGTTTGATGTCCCTGTGTCATTTCTCATTCTTGCGCAACTGAATTTATGGACGTCTGTGGTTTGATTTCTGTGCATGTGTGGATTACAAGGGTTGATCCAGGTATTGGTAAAATGTTAGTCAGTATGCTTCTGTCAGGCGTTGTGTGGAGGCGAGGAAGAAGGAACCCAAACGCAGGACTGGCAGGTAGTTGAAGGTTTATTATAGGGAGTGGGAGAGCAGAGGGTGAACGGACACTGATTGGCTAGACAACTGAACGGCTGACTGAACTGAGGGAACACACGGGAAGGACAACGTGACATCAACATCAATGACACGACAGTGAACGAGTAGAAAGAGAGGGCTTAAATACACAGACTGATGAGGATGATAATGAGAGACCGGTGAGTACACAGCTGAACATAATCTGGCTAATGACACAAGACGAGCTGACACAGGAAAAGCAGGAAGTGAACACATGGAAGTGGCAAAATAAACTGAACATGAACAAAACTGAAAACACTGGGTCACCGACTCAGGAACCCTGACAGCTTCAGTCCTGCTAGGCTCTGCTTAGTGTGGGCAGCCCACACTATGAGCTCCTGCCATGTGACTGACTCCCCTCTGCCCTCTACCTAATGTTGAACTAATAATTACTAAATAATTTACAGCAGATACAGAAGCATTTAACCTGCTTGTGTGTTTTGTGTATGTCTCTCTCAGCGAGTACCTTTTCATGTCATTATTCATGGAAAGGTACATCTCAGCTGTGTGGTCGAGGTCTACAGCCGAAGAATCAGAGACATAAAGAAAGAGGTTGATAGATGAGACAGTACAAACCTTTATTAACCTGCTGCTGTGAAACAGTTTGACTGAACCAGTTTATCTGGATGTGACGAGATTATCAAACCTGTCATATTAAAAATACAACAACAACCATTCTAACAATTCTTTTTTAAATTTTCAAACGTAGTGACATAAATGCACACAGGTAACAAAGCAAGCGAAAGGTTCTGAGCCACTCGTGCACCCATAGCTCGTCCTCCACTATCCACGGCTTCTCCAGGTCTCTGGAGCGATGAAACACAAACATAAACAAAGAATATTTGCTGTTTTGATGATGACGCTTAGAGCACTATCTAACACACTGGCCTAAAATCTCCCACAGGTGTTGAGATGTGGTGACTTTAAAGGCCACAGCCATGATTTCCATCATTTGATCCTCATTAGACGGTTCAATGAGCCCTCTTGTCCTCTTGTCCTATGGATAGAAATGTTTCATCAAAGGATCATTTGCACAGACTCTTTCAACTAAGTGGCCCTAAATCCAGCGAGTCAAGACTGTATGATTTTCTTGGAGTGCACCACACGGTGGAATATCCTGCATACCGTCTCAGCCCTGCTTATAGTTAGCACAGGACCAGTAAAGTATAGTAGTGGTAAGTATTACCCTGTATTGCACTGTTAGAGCCCTTTTTCTGATTTCCGGAGAGAAATCCTGTTGAATTTCCTTCCCCAGTCTTTAAACACTTGGGATTTCGGTCAATGAACCAATTTATAGTTGTATCCGAGTCCATTTTTAAGCTTGTGTTTCACCATACGGTCAACATGCAATCACAGCGAATGTTTAGGTCGAGTATTTATTTCTAACAGGACCTTTTCAAACTTCTTACCAACACGTCAGCAGAAATTGGTGTAATTGTATTTGTAATTTCTGCTTTCAGTTTGAAATTGTGAGTATTAGCTGCAGATTTTTTAAAGGGGTAAAAACAATAACCACTCTATATCATGTCTATAACTGACAGTGTGTATTTTGCTGCTCTCCAAAGAGTATGAGGGAACACCTTTAGGCTTAAGGTGAAAAGATTGGAGCCCAAATAAAACCCAAATTCAAAAGCCCGAATAATACAATTGTGCATCGTTTGGTATATATAAACATGTTCATCTCTTGCCTCTCACAGTTCGCTGACGGATGAACAAAATCCCCAGAAAAGCTTGGTCTAAAGAGACGTCTTTTTGCTGGAAAGAACAAACATTAGCATTGCATTGTCTTTTTCTGTAAGATATGCAGACATTTTTTCCAGCAAGCTAATGAATTTTCATGTTTGGCCCAAGTTGTTAGCATTTTATTATGAACAACAGAGTTCACTTCTTTCTCAATGATGGCCTGATTCACTGAGGCCACAGGGGCCAACAAATGAAAGACTCCTCATATGCTTCACAGTGGAACACATCGCAAAATAATGACAACTCTGATGACAGAGAACAGGCTGTGTATTGACTGAATACAAAGGCCACTAAGTGATCCATAAGCAGCTGTTGTCATTGTCTCATTGTCCCAATATGCTGATTCCAGAGGACAGAGGAATGTGTGTGTGTGTTTGTGTGTGTGTGTGTGTGTGTGTGTGCGTGCGTGCGTGCGCTGTGTTTTCAAAACCTTATTCAGTGTATTTAGCATACTGTTGATTTTCACCCTTACATATGTCAGCGTCCACATATAAACATTATATATGCATCCTCAAACATGCATTTTTTGCGATGCAAAAAGCAGATAGCGAGAGAATCACTTGCTTCATTCAGGTCCTTGGCTGCGACTCTGGCAACGGCATGATGAAGCTTACTTGACTTCTCTGCAATGTCAGTCATGCACATTTTAAACAGCCAGGGAATAATGTTGGCTTTATGTGTGCGTACCAGCACCAAATGCAAATAAGATCTCAAACAAACACGGGTCTTTGCTGCTTTGTCCTCGGTGAACACATAACTCAATATTGTTTTATGCAACTTATATTCTGGACGGTAAAATGAGTACTAGCTGCAATATTTGTTCATTTCTTAAAAGTATCAATAATAAGTTTGTCAAAGGATTAAAGAAAAATACTAGTTCATTTGAACCTGTGCTATTGCATTAATCTTTCTGATTCCAAGTCAGACACGAAGTTGCTAATTAGTGTATCATCTCCTGTAACGTTAGCGGTTTTATAACATTTTGATATTCCTGTAGTAGCAAATATTCATCCATCCAAGAAGAGATGCCCTGAATTCCTTTCTGGAAGAATTCCAGCTCTGCTGGCTCGTTCTGAAGCAGAGCAGCAGCAGATCTGCTCTGAGCTCCTCACCTTATCCCAAAGGGTAAACCCAGACACTCTTTAAAAGAAGCCCATTTTCTGATCCCTACTCACAGCTTGGCGAGGGTAGCAGTGTAGATAACACTACATCAGCAGCCTTGTGATTTAGCTCCCTCTCTCAACAGTCCTATACAGCGTCCACATTACTGGAAATACTGCACCAATCTCTATACTATACTGCAATACTATACTGCTATGGTAGCCAACGTTTCAAATGCAGGTTTGACAGGTTTGTGAGTGTACACTTTATCCAAAACCTAGTGAGGGTTTACTCAACGTTGCCAGTGGATGGCTGTAGCTCAGCAGGTAGAGCAGGTCACCGACTGATCGGAAGGTTAGTGGTTTGATCCCTAGCTCCTCCAGTCTGCATGTCGAGAGTGAATGTATATGAATGTAGTTAGCAGAAAGTGTGTGATTGGGTGAATGTGGTATGTTGTATAGAGCACTTTGAGTAATCTGGGAGAGTAGAAAAGCGCTATATAAGAATCAGTCCATTCACTGTCTGAACAGAGTTTAGTCACATGTTGTTATTACATGGCTTGATTAAGGTACACATTAGGCTGACATCTGGGGCCAGAGCTGAAACTGTTCTGGGCCAGCACAGGGCCAGCAGTGTGTCTGCAACTGGCCTTGTGCTGGCCCATGTGTGGGCCAGATCTGGGCCACCAAAAGGCAGTCATTCTTTGCGGTGTGTGGGCCATGTGTAAGCACATTGTGTGGGCCAGATCCGGGCCATACCAATATTGCTATGTGGGAAGAGACTGAGATTACCAAACCTAACAGCCTACATGTCTTGGATGTACCTTTACTGCTAAATACTATGAAGTGAATTTGAAACGTCTTTATGTTGTCATCCAAGCTTCTATGTTTGGTGCAGATTTCAGTTTGACAGATTCCACTGCACACTTTAGCTAACAAACTAGCTGATACAGAGTGGCACAAAAGGAAAGGTGATGATGAAAGCAGACAATATAAAAAACATGAAGAAAAGATAAAACGTCTGCAAGAAAAGCTTGAGAAACAGGTTGTTGTGAGCTAGCAGCAAGGCAGCCTAATTGTGGCACTGTAACAGTACTGGAATGGTGCCGTGGGTAAGGAAACTGACTTGACTGGTTAAGGCCTTCATGTGGGTCACATCGTACACACAAAGCATCTGTGATTTAGTAGTTACCACTAGCTGTCTGTAAAGCATTACCAGCAAAAGATCCAATTTATGCATTTATTATTTCCTTGGCTGTAGTAATCCTTTGATACTAGAGAGAAAAACCACAACAACAAAATGGTCAACTCTTAGGCTGTGTGTGTGTGTGTGTGTGTGTGTGTGTGTGTGTGTGTGTGTGTGTGTGT
>NW_005187629.1:564609-573588 GCF_000239375.1 Pundamilia nyererei | reverse complement strand
GTGTGTGTGTGTGTGTGTGTGTGTGTGTGTGTGTGTGTGTGTGTGGATAGATGAGCAAAATACTTTTTTTTGCATTTTCATATCATTATGTTTTTGTATTTGTATTAGAACTGACATCCTGTCGCTTTCAGTTTATGCCTTTCTTTTCTGCCCTTTTATATAAAATATCATATACCATTCAAAGTTACATTGACTTTATCCAGCCTATTTTACACACATTACCCTGTCTTGACTAGTGTGCTTAGTGTGCAAAATATAATAAGTTCATTTACACTGAATATGACACCCCCCTCCCCCCATAAAAAACCAAACAAAAAACTAAAACAAAATAAATAAATAAGTAGAAAAAGGCTGTATTACACAAGTGTGGAGCATCACCTCACCACATGGATCCTGGAATATTTTAACAATAAACAGCATTCTTTCAAAATATTCTCTCACTTGGTGTTTTGATTGGTGGTGCAGAGCACTGTCCCTCTGTAAGAACTGAAAATATGAGTTGCATGACTTTATCCTGATCAAACCATTCATTCATAGTTCTCGTTGTACTGACGTGCAATGACCTGTCACTCTGAAGCAGGGGTGGCCAATTAACTTTCCCAAGGGACCACATGAGGAACTGAGGCCTCTGTCATTAGGACTGTGAATGGCAGGATTAGGACCCTGGAGACAGACCATGAACTCGAAGGGGACTTGACATTGGAGATAGAGGGGGACGACAAAGAGGACCAAAACTGAATATCATAAAACCAATAAGAAGATCCAAAATATAAACAGACAACAAACAGAGGATATAATAATGAATCACACACACTCACAAACAGCTCAAAACATTGGGTCAGAAATGCAGAAACCCTCATCCTATCTGCTTGAAGCGTCTACAGGTGCATTTCACTGTTAGTGCTTTATGTCAAAAAATGGCAAAGCTTCACACATCTGTTGTGTAAAATCCTTATGGTCGTGGTGTGTGTGGGCGTGGATGGGTGTTAGAGAGAAAAGAAAGCCTCAGCAGAAGGAAAGAAACGGAGATGGAGGATGTGATGCGGGGGAGGGCCACAGAGAGTTCAGTGGCCTGTCTGGCCTTCCCCTCGACAAACTCGGCTGCGTCCTCGGGACCTCTGGGAAATGTAGTGTCACTGACAGACGGAGCTGTTCTTTATTGTTTCGGGCTCATTTGTACACCCGCCAGTCTTCCACAGTTGCACAAAGGTGTGTGTTAAACAGGATCCGATGGCGCAGTGGTTCATTGCTCGCGTTAACGCGAAGAAGACCACGATAAAGTGTCCAGGTTAAACTTCACATCCCACGCTGCTTGTTGCTTCATGCGCAGGCTCTTTGAGCGAGGATGAGGAGGCGACACCGCGGAGAATGAGTGGAGGGAGGCTCTGATCTGGGCTTCAAATCAGACATTTTCACTATGAATTGCGTTTGTTTGATAAAAGTCGCACTTTTTGAACTGGCCGAGCCTACAGTACATCTGGTCACACTGTAGGATTTATGTGGCACTTCAACAAAGGTGGTGGAAATCCTGGCAGAGAGACGCCGAGAAGTTCTTTGCTTTTGTAATTTTGGGGACAGCATGCCGCGAGACAACAAAACTGCTCTCATCCAGAAAATAGCGAAACAAGCCTATACGACGTTCAGAGGCTTGCAGTCGTCTGCCAACGGCGACGTTAAAGTCGTCGAGGACAAACTTAATGGGCTAATCTCCTTAGTAACTGCCGTCAGGGCTTCCGACGTGAAAATTGCTCCTCGGAAAACCAACTCGAGCTCCGGGGCAGCGGAGCTCCAGAGCCCCCCGGTCACCTACATGCACATTTGCGAGACGGAGGTGTTCAGTATGGGTGTGTTCCTGCTGAGGAGCGGCGCGTCCATACCGCTTCACGATCACCCGGGGATGAACGGGATGCTCAAGGTTTTTACACCTCTGTGTTCAGCTAACGCCATTAAAGCTAACTAGTTGAAGCCTTAACTAGCTGGACGTGTGCGTAACATACCTTTAACTTTCCACTCGAACTCACGTAGGGTCAGCAGGCTAAATAACCACGGTTAGCCCACACCTTTAAATACTTGATGGGTGGAGTCATTTATGTCCTTTTTCCAACACGGATGCTGCGTTACACCGTTTGGTGCCTTTCTGATACAGTCAGTTGTGGGCCTATTGTAAAGAAGTGTTATTGGTGGCTGTGGTCACAGCATTTGTAACAAGGAACATAGAAATGGAAGTATTTTACTGACAGACAGAAATACATCTGGTGCTGGAGCCAAAGCTCTTCCAGGTCAGACTTCAGATTTGGTGAGTGTGATCACCTATATACAAGCAGACGTTTTGCTCTTCTGCTGGTCTGGAGCGTTCAGGTGTGCACTAACACACAAGTTCACCTCGTAGTCAGACCATGCAAAGCTCAGGTGTGAAAAACCCAAGAGCTCCATCTCAGATTGTGCAGGCCTCAGTTAATAAGTTATATGCTACAGTTCATGTCAGTACAATTGGGGAAAAGTATGGCTTTTTTGTATGATTGCCGGAGAACATGGCACTACAGATAAGTCGTGTGTGAATAAACCACAATGTCCTTTGGACAGACTAGTTAAAGTAGTGATGTCTGCTAGAATGCACAGTGCTACGTTCAGTGAAAACAAAACACAACACATCTGATGTTGCAGCCAGAGGACCTCGGTGCAACCAAAGCACAGCTAGAGCTATCTGTCTGATAGCTAAAGCTTGACCAAAATTGTGTCATACAGACACTGTAATAAATGATATTTTACACAGACTGTGTATCTACTGTATGCAGACATACATCGTGTGGAAGGAGAAAAATCATAATGTATTACTTTAACATTTTGAGGTATTTGGTAGGAGACAAAAATCAGCATCTGCTGTACAAATCTACCAAATCAAATATTTGTGAATAAGGGAGCAGCCAAAAGTAGCTGTTGCTTGTTAAATAGTCAGTATGAAGATTGTTTTTAGTTTGGGTTTGTGGTTGTCTTCTACTAGAAGTGTCAGAGTGCACTAATTTGTTTGTTATAAACGCTTTTAAACCAAAAAAGCCAATTGCAGGTTGTTCAGCTCCTGTGCCTGCCACACCAACGATCACCCCTCCACCACAGGTGGTATGAGGTGCTGATGTGGTGTCTTTGGTTTTCTCCAGTGTGGTGGTGTATCTTATAGCTAAACATCTCCATTTTGGTCTTATCTGTCCAAAGGATGTTGTTCCAGACATCGTGTGGTGTGTTCAGATGTGCTGACATTTTCATAATAGCGAGATGGGGCTTTCTCCTGGCAACTCTTAGAATTAGTCAATACTTGTTCAGTCTATTTCTAATTGTACTGTCATGAACTAGCATTTAGCATATTAACGCAGGCCTGTAGAAGCTGAGATGTTTCTCTTGGGACTTTTGCACTTTCTCTGAGGATTGCATCGTCTGATCTTGGAGTAAATTTAGTGGGACATCCACTCCCAGGAAGATTGTGTTATTAATGCACATCTGAATGCTCCAGACTAATATACTGCCAAACTGTCTGCATGTATAGAGGTGTGCACACGCAGGAGCACCTGGCTGCTACTGACCTTGTACCCTGTACCCATAGAAGCAGTAAGGACAAAAACACGGCTGCACACGGATCCATTCCAGCCAAAGTAATCAAAATAACTGAGTAGATGTAAAAATGACCTAATACATGTAATTGATTACAATTAGCTGTCGCACCTGTAGAATATGAGCTTCTGTTCACACATGTGACTAAACAGTTATAATAGTTACATGAATAGTTCTTTTAAACTGGTTGGATTCCCAGCATGGACCTGGCTTTTAAGTATAGTCCCCACATTGTTAAGGTCGGGGCTTTAGGAAGGCTATCCAGGAGCTGAATGTTCTTAACTTCTGCCTAAAGCTATTTGCATATCTCTTTGTCAGCAAGTAACTAGTTTCCATTCTTGCTATCTTTTTCCTGTCCTGTGGTCCAGGTTCTCTATGGAAAGGTGAACGTCCGCTGCTTTGACAAGCTGGAGCAAAACCTGGCTGTAACCACAGTCCCACCCGTATTTGACCCCCCGGTACCCCCACTGCAGATGACCTCCGTGTGGCGTGCCGTGCTCCGCTCAGTGGTTGAGTACTCAGAGAACAGCGGGCCATGTCTCCTCACTCCTGTGCGGGATAACCTTCACCAGATCTACGCAGTCGATGGGCCCGCTGCCTTCCTGGACATCCTGGCTCCTCCGTACAATTCAGATGATGGGCGAGACTGTCACTATTACAAAGTCCTGCAAAGTGCACTGGAAGATGAAACCGATGCAAAAGGTCACCAGGAACAGCAGGGAGAGAAGGGGAAGGAAGAGGAGGTGTGGCTCTTAGAAATCCCTCAGCCGGAGGATTTCTGGTGTGGTGGGGAATCATACCCAGGGCCTGCAGTCTCTGTGTAATAGAAGCCTGCGCTCGAAAGCAAACACACTACAAAGCATTACAGACTTGTTTGTTCTGCCATCTTCCAGAAGGAAAACCAAAAATTGAGTCATAATCACCTGGAAGTTACCTGGACTGACTGCCTTGCTCTTGGTTAAGGATAATATATTAGTGCAGAGGTATACACAGGCTTAAACTGACTTAAAGCCCTCCTGGAGTCAGGACAACTGAACAGCCTTCCACAAATATCCCTGTGATCCCGGGAATTCTCATTCCTAATATGGTGTTTTCCTTCATGTGGCCGTGTACACTGATGAATGTTATTAGCAACACTTTGTGAATGGTGGGGTATCATTAGGATCTCTGCTGTGCTGCTTGTTGTTGGTCTCTGCTGCAGAGAGCCTCCACATTGCCAAAGCCTGCAGCTCTCCTGTCTGCCTTATATGTGAATAATGAATGTACACTTATGAAGAAGGCCATGTACCCACTCACTGCACACATTATATTTACGCTTTCTTTTTATTCTTTTCACTTATCCATGACATGCTTCCTAAACAGGTTTGGTCAGTTATTAGAGGAAAGAAAAAAGCCGTTTTTACAAAGATGGCTATGGCTAAGTGCTGGAAATGGAAGATGTATTGGATAACTTTAATATTTTAACCATTGACGTGTATCCTGCGTATGTCACCTGAGCTTATGCCTGGAATTCCCTGCGGCCTACGTTTGACTCCACACACATTTGTGTCAGTATGACCGTGATGCTGTTACTTTGATGATGAATGTATGTGGAGCAATAAAACAGATGAAGATGCTCACAAATAAAAAATGTCTTTTATCGTTAATAGAGTTTAAAATCTGACGAAAGTTACTATATTTTGGGAGGAGGGTGGGTGCTGAGTTACTCAGCAGAAACCTGCCTGGCCCTGTCAGTGACCTGCACCACTGACAGTCAGTGTAGTCTGCAGTGCTGATCCTGAGTGAAAGCTGTCAGCTGTTGATGGGCTGTTTTGACCCAATCAACATATTGTATTTTTCCAGAATGCCTGCAGAAACTCGTAATGTCCTGGGTCAGTGACCAGGTGTTTTGAGTTGTTGTATCGTTATTGAACTTTGATTTTGTCTTTGTTTATCTTTTCTAGTTTTGGTTTCTGTTTCTGTGTTCCATGGTTGCTGTTCCCGCCTAGTCAAGTTATGTTTCCTGTTTTACTTTGAAAGTCTGTGTCCTATCTAAATGTATTGAGTTTTGCTTCCTGTCTCGTCTTGTCAATCACTCCCAGCTGTGTCCTCCTTCTGTGTCTCATTCCCTCGTTATCCCTCTGTGTATTTAAGCCTTGTGTTTGCCTCTGTTAGTTGCTGGTTCGCCTGTGTGATCGCCCTCCTTCAGCTTATGGTTTCCCGCCGTGTCTCCCTGCGTCTCTGGTTTTGGCTTCAGGTTTGTTTTGTTAGTTTTATTCTCGCCTTGCTGTTTCTGTTTGTTTTCTCCTACCTCTTAAAATAAAGCTCACTTGCATCAAAAGTTGCTTCCTGGGTCCTACTTCCAACCTCCACTCGTCTGCCACTGCCGACGTGACACGTACAGTATTTTGCAATATTCACAAGCCACTCCTGATTTTTCTTATTCTGCTAGGGAAAGTAGAAGCATATGGAAAATAAATAGAAATACAGTGTATAAACCAAAATAATCGCCTTTATTCTTCATCATGGTCTGAACTCTTCTAGCGAAGCTTTCTAGTAATTTCTCTGAGTAGTCTTCAGGAATAGTTCTCCAGACTCTTTGAAGGATATTTCTTCTTTGGATGCCTTTTTGCTCTCTGTCATCCCATGATTCTGAGGTTCAATTATGTCGCACAAAATCATAACAACAGTTGCCTAACGGTGCTTAAATTGTAAGTTAAAGACCTACAATAAGAGAAAACAGTAAAAATGAGCGATGAGATGACCCGCGTTGGGAACAGTGGGAGATAAAACACCATTTTTGTTTCCCTTTTTGTTCTTCGTGACAGCCAACCTTACACTGAGAGCACTACACAGATTCTACATTCCAGCAATATCCACAAATATTATAGACATATAATAATAAACACCAATAAATAGAATGTTTCTATATTTTAATATAAAGTTGCAAATTTAAAAGTCCACTATAGACAACCTTTTGATAAAGGTGCATGGTGAACAGTGTGCATTAGACTGTGGAACAGTGAGAAATGCTGACAGTAATGTTAAAGTCTCTACACCCACCCACTGGCGTTAGCGAGTCGCGTGCCCTGTGGGAGGAATGATCTCCTTGGTCTGTCCGTGGAGCAGGAAACCAACTGCAGGCTGTTAGTGATGCTGCTCCGCTTACTGCCCGCTGGTCTGTTAGGCTCTTCAGCGCTATGCAAACAGAGGAGGCTGCCTTCCTCACCATTCTGTCCAGATTCAAAGTGTCCCTCTTCTCTGTGCAGCCCCTGAAGACCATCACTAACTCTCTGGTTTTGTTGGTGTTAAAATGCAAGTAGTTGGATTGACAGCGTTCAAGAAAATCTTGGATCAGTGTCTTGTACTCCTCGTTGTATAAATTGTCTTGTTTAAATAATTGTCTGTCAGAAATCAAACAATGGTTAAATGACAATTTCCTTCAGTTAAATGCAGATAAACCAGAAACTTTGATTATTGCACCTGATCACATGCTCTCAGAAATTAGGCAGCATATCAGTTTTTTAGACCCTTCATTTCAGTCGAGTCTCAGAAACTTGTGTGTTATATTTGACAGTTCGATGTCTCTTGAGAAACACTCTAAACAACTTGTTTGGAACAGTTTTCATCATCTAAGAAACATTTCTAAACTCAGGCTACTGGTGTCAAAGGCAGAACTTGAGATGATTCATGCTTTTATCTCTTCTCGTTTGGATTATTGTAACGGTCTTTTTACGTGTCTCAACAAATCAGCTCTGGATCGCCTTCAGTCTGTACAGAATGCAGCGGCAAGACTTTTAACTGGTACCAACAAGAGGTCACACATCACTCCAGTTTTGGCTTCTCTTCATTGGTTGCCTGTAAATTTTAGGGTTCATTTTAAAATTTTCGTCGTAACTTTTAGAGCTCTGCACGGTGAAGCTCCCCAGTATATCTCTGACCTGTTGAAACCTCATGCTTCATCCCGAGCACTTAGGTCTTCAGGTCAGAGGCTACTGGTGGTCCCACGTACTGGGTTTAAAACACGTGGGGATCGGGCTTTTCAGGCACCGAGGCTGTGGGACTCTCTGCCGTTGCCTTTACGCTGTCTAGACTCTACTGACTCCTTTAAAAAGCAGCTGAAGACATTTTTATACAAACGGGCTTTTAATTCATTTTAACTTGTATGTCTGATCTTATTGTGAAGCACTTTGTGATTTTTATCTGTGAAATGTGCTATATAAATAAATTTTACTTACTTACTTACTTACTTACTCGTCGTACTCCTGGAGCTGACAGTAACAGTAATATAGTGTACAGATTCCCAAAAGGAGGGCCTGATACAATCTAGTGCTGGCTAAAGGTTACTTTGTGTCTAATAAACGATCACGTTTTCTTTGCTATAGTCAGCAGCTTCACTGACGTAATCTGAACACAAAGCAGTGGAATATTTCTCTGTGCACTTGGAGCCCAAGAGCCCCATTGTGTAAACTAAAAAGCTTTGTCCTTAATTACTATTAACATAAATATTAAAACATAAATATTAAAACATAACAGAGCAAACAAAAGTTTCTAAAAGACTAAAACGGAGACAAGAGCCTCTAAAGAAGATGTTACTATAAAACGAGTCCCCTGTGATTGGAGATACATCCATGTTATAAATAAAAAGATGAACTGGTTTATCGATAGTAACTGAAACACGCACACATTCAACAGAAACTTTAACAACTCGACAACTTGTAAGGATGAACCAGTTAACCGATTAACAGTGTCACCACTGTCAAGTTATATCTCAGAAAACAGATACAGCATCTCCCATGAGGAGGCTTTAGAAGCGACTGGAGATTAAAAGAGGAAAAGAATCGTTTGTATTGGCATCTCTGACTTATAAATTGTTTATTGAGCAGTTGTTTCCTTTTTTGGTTAAAGTTGATTGAAGGAAGTGTTCAGAAAGAAGCCAACAAGTATGACTAACGTTGTTATGACTCTGACTCTAAAACCCAAATAAGGAAAGGGATCGAACTGTTGTTCACATCACTCTTGGATTAGGGTGAAGTTTTGTAAACTGTTGAAGAAGAATCAAATGATGTGTTTCAGTTTAATCTGAATATATTATACTTTTATAAGCAGTTTTTAAAGCAAAGCCTTTTATTTGGAAATACAGGAGCACACTTCACAAAAATAAAAAAAGAATAATGGTTTTATGCATTTTAGTATATTAATATATATTTTTTATCATATTTTTATATGTCATAATAGTGGGTGAAAAATTCACACTGCATCTCACTTGTTACCTTCCTGCTGCTTTTTCCACATCTCACAAACACTTTGTTTATCAGAATCAGAATCAGAATACTTTATTGATCCCTGGGGGAAATTATTTTTTGTTACAGTGCTCCATTTTAAACCAACATTAAG
>NW_005187629.1:545807-549387 GCF_000239375.1 Pundamilia nyererei | reverse complement strand
CAGAGTAAAATACCAGTTTGAAAGCTACTGCATGTGCTGATACAGTGACAGTACAGTGGTTTGCTCAATTGTTGACTGCAGAGGGTCACAGTTAAAAGTTACATTGACAGATTTTTTTAAATGCAAGATTAAGAAGCAGACTAATGATCAGTAGGCAGCAGCTCATGCCAAGAAAGAGGAGGTGGAAAGGTGAGCAGACATGGAGTAGAGATAGTGAAGATGAGCTGAAATACTTGGGCTCAACCATCCAAAGCAATGGGCAGTGAACATGAGAGCTGAAGAGGAGAGTGCAGACAGGGTGGTGTGGGTGGGGATTAGTTTCAGGGGTAATTTGTAACAAAAGAAAGCAGCAAGAAGGAAAGGGAAGATTTACAAGATAGCAGTGAGACCTGCTATGATGTATGGTGTGGAGACAGTGGCAGAGTTGATGATTTTCACAGCGACTGACCAAGATGGAAAGACTGAGACAATCTGAGAAAATCCCGAATCAAGCAAAATTGAATTGAATTGAGCAAAAATCTTCCTTCCCACTTTTAAAAAGAAGAAACTGCCAGTAAAGGCAAACTCATGGAAAGGCAAGCATCCTCTGCGACCTGGTGACGGGAGAAAGACTGGACAAAAACCACACTGTAGAGGAGAGATTAGTAATAATTCATGATGTGTAATCACACGGTCAGTGAGGAAGAAACACCCAGTGCATCATGGGGAGCTCCCAGCAGCCTCCACCCACTGCAGCTTAATTAAGGGACCATTCAGAGTCACCTGATCCTGCCACGACTATGTGCTTTATCAAAAAGGTTGGCTTCACTCATTCAATCCCAAATCCAACTTAAAATCATCCAACTCACATACAAGGCCTTGAATAATCAGGCCCCATCCCATCCAAAAAGCCTTGTAGTACCTTATCAATAGAGCACTTTGGCCTCTGACGGCTGGTTTCCTTGGGGTTCTTACAGTATTTAAAAGTAGAATGGGAGGCAGAGCCTTCAGGTTCCAGGCCCCTCTTTGGTGGAACGAGCTTTCAGACAGACACACTCTCTACTTTTAAGATTAGGGTTAAAACTTTCCTTTTTGATAGTTAGGACTGGATCAGGTGACATGGATCGCCTCCCTTATTTACGGTGCAAAAGACCTAAACTGCTCCCATGATGCCCTGAGTGTTTCTTCTTCACTCAGTTTTTTCATTTAATATGTGTTTATCCACCACTCTGCATTTAATCATTTCTTCTGCAGTGCGTCTTTATCCCACCTTCCTACCCTCACCCCCAATCAGCCGTGAGAGATGGCCCCGCCTCCTCCCTCAACCTGGTTCTGCTGGAGGTTTTTTCCTGTTAAAAGCAATTTTTTTCCTCCCACTCTCACCAAGTGCTTGTTCAGGCGGTTGTCTGTTTGTTGGGGTTTTCTTAGTATTATTAGGGTCTTTACCTTAAAATATAAAGGGCCTTGAGGCGACTGATGTTGTGATTTGGGACTATAAATAAAATAATGGTATAAATTTTAAAAAAATTGAACTGAACTGTTGTAATGAAGCTAGAGTGGACGTGAACATTCAAACATCTTTCACTTCAGTTTAGTTTTATTCATATAGTAACAGTTCAGATCAATGTTTTTTATACTGTAGAGTGAAGATAGGACAATATTATAGAGAGAGCCTGATCAGCTGATCACCTGTGAGCAAACACTTGGTGATTGCAGGAAGCAAGAACTCCCTTTTAACAGAAATAGGCCTTTGTCTGAACTAATATCAATTAGGCAACCATCACTATCCTAACGAATTTGTAAAAGTCACTGGGAGCTAATGGTCACACTACTAAACTGACCCATGTAGAAGCATATCTGCATTTCATGTTGGCTAACATTATATCATAACACAGCAAACTGAATTTACTATAAATAAACCCATAATTATTCTTTTCCTTACATTTCCAAGTAGAAGAAATCAAGACTTGAAATATTACTTTTGGCTCTCAGCTTTTGCAGACTTCGGTTTTTAGCTCAAGGTTTCTGGGTTTGTCTTCTAAGAGTGAATCTCAAAAATAATCACAGTACTGTTAGCTTTCATTCATGTAAGTATTTGGCTATACAGCAAAGGAATGTGGGTATGCAACCCATGCAGATGTGTTTGCATGCAGACATGCAACAGATAAACAGACAACAGTTAAATGTTGACGCTCACCACAAAAGAGAAAAGGATGAAAAACACCAACGATCAAAAACGCAGTAAGGGCCAAGAATAGCACAAACAGCAGCCCGAAAACCGGTTGTTCCACATATTTTTGACGCTGCCCCCTACAGACAGACAGCTAAAGCATACTGTTTGCAAGGCTGTGCGTGTGTCTGTATGCCAGAAAGTGTTTGTCCGTATCGCTATCAACTTTACTGCCAAAGTAGAATCTGCAATCGGGTTTTAGTGAAGTCACTTTATATCCTTTATTTATCTGCGTAAAATGTGTCATTAAAACGAAGAGCGCAGCAGTAATGGCAACAAATTTAACATCACAGTTTTATCAGGATAAATGGCCAGAACGGACTCGGGTACAAGAGAGACTTTCAAAAACAGGTCATTTCTTTATTTCGTCTCAATTCCTGTTGACTACGCTCGATTTATCAAAAAAGAGAAAAAGAAAATGTAAAACAAATATAGAACACTAAGAAATATCGAAATCACTTTTTGCCAGCCGATCGTCTCAGACTGAAAACAAAGAAAGAAAAACGTAGAAGACAAATTGGACAACCCAGTCTCAGGTTAACTTACGTTCAGCTTTACACAGAAACAGGTAGAAAGGACGGTGTGCGGCTGCGGTCTGCTTTTCTGCTTTTACTTCATATTTTTCTCATTTTTCTGGACTTTCAAGGCAGTCAGGCAGGGGTTGGACATAGTTGCATTTTTCTCATTAGTAAACAGTATTTTTATGGAGTGTGTACAAAATTATTTCGTGAAAATAGTCTTAAAATTGTAGTTTTGAGAAAACAGTGCAAATTTTTAACCGATATCTGAACATGTGTAACATTAAAATGACTCTTTAGAAGAATTTCACGGTTTTCATGAAATCGTATATTTTCATTATTGCCAAGGAAATCCCTTTACTTTGAGAGAAATCGAGTCTATATGCCATCTGAGAGGAACCAGAAACCCGAATAAAATTGTGTTTTCTCTCACTACTTCTCAAAGGCACAGCAAACAGCAGTTTTTCCTTAATACGAGCAAAATTCTGAAGCATTTAGTACTCTACATCGCTACATACTGTTTATGATGTGTAATACACACTAAAAAGCCTCAAGTATAACAGCCATAAATAATTCGGCTCCACCACAAGTGAAAAGAACCACATCCGGGTGTTTATTCATATACAGACATTTGGTAAATGGAAAGGAAACAGGTGACCGCCGTTTTCCCATTGCTGAGAGGCGTTTGCTTCTGATTCACAACAGATAATAATAATAAAAAACACGCACACACACGGAAAAATAAACATTTGAAGATAAATAGGAGACCCATTAAAAAATATTTATTAAAGTTTGTAAAAGTAACAGTTTGAAGGAGCAAATTAAACACAATTTACTTTATATACCAAAGCTT
>NW_005187629.1:539511-545787 GCF_000239375.1 Pundamilia nyererei | reverse complement strand
TTATTATTATTATTATTATTATTATTACTATTATTATTATTATTATTATTATTATTATTATTATTATTATTACTATTTTTTCTAGAAATACTTGTGAATAGGAATTCCACACTGATCAATAGACCTAAAGTCGATTAGTCTCCGTGATTCCAAAAGTGGTTCTTTAACTATTCAACTAACAAATAACCCCAGAGAGTGAACTTTAGGATTAAATGTCTTTGTTGCAGCACTTGTAAAATGATTTCATTTCATGAATTGTGTGGAAGTATCGTTCGACTTTGTTGTTGCCTCTCATAAACATAGATTTCCTCTTAGATCTAGTTCATTTTTAAAGTAACGAACCGCATCAAAGTGGTGTGAGATGTGGATGTTGTGCGCTTCGCATGTTTTGTCTAAACTTCTAAAGTTTGCGCAAATGCTTTATTTCACCTTCGCTGCGTCAAAGCACGGACTTGTTCTGCTGCTGTCGGTGAGCGTAAAACAAATCATTTGCATATGATAGCCTGTTTGTAACCTGATGTGACACCTAAATAAAAACTGAGTGGGCAAAAGTCTGAGTCAGAGATGCCATTGGTGACGCAACGTGGGATTTACCCGTTAAAATTTCCAGCGTCAACAGATCTTTTTAGAATGCAAATAAAAAGTATACAGTTCACTACTTTCAGCGCAGTGACCCGGTAGGTCTCATAAAAGCAGCTTTCGGGTGCTGCAGATTAGAGCAATGAACCAATCGGACTCTACCGGCTGTGTTTATCATTCTGATCCATTTAATAAGTCTCAAAACACACATCACAACAACAACAGCGACAACAACAAAAAATCAAATCAAATCAAAATGGTCAAGTCGCTATGAGTCAAACATTTACACTCCAACATGGTTTAAACATTAACCACAACTGCTGAACA
This sequence comes from Pundamilia nyererei, assembly GCF_000239375.1. Lineage (NCBI taxonomy): Eukaryota > Metazoa > Chordata > Actinopteri > Cichliformes > Cichlidae > Pundamilia > Pundamilia nyererei. Next base: position 544,881 of record NW_005187629.1, on the reverse strand, counting down.
AATGGAGTTACACCAGACAAAATGCGTACAAAAATAGAATGTCTTCCAACTTTACATATGAAAGGACAAATATACATTGCGATAGAAGCGTCCTTGAATCAGTATGTGTACAAAAAGACACACAGCAAGGCACTAAAGGGAAAATTAAGAGTTCCACAAACATGTTAAGATGAATTCATTGTCAATTTAATAACTTAAAATTGTTTCATTTCTTGGAAACGTTATTGCAGTTATTTCACATTCGCGCACAAAAGCTGGGCTCTTAGTTAAGTGTTGGCTAGATTCTATTTCATAAAGTCCCCTTCACATTACAAATGATCTATTAATTTTGTATGAATTGTATTGGCTTTTTTATTTGTATTTTCAATAGACTGTGCAGTCAAAGTGCATTCGTGTCAGTCTTTCACTCAGTTCTGCGGCAGGAATGGGAGAATGTGCGTATCTGCGCACCACTGCACAAAAGTTCTTGTTTATTCCCATCCTGGTGATTGGACCGCGGTCTTCAGTTCACAATAGCTGAAGAACTGTTCTGATGGTACCCTTCTTTTTTAGGTTTTCTTCTTAGTTTAGTTTTAGTTCACACTGCCTCGGTGACAGCAAAGCTTTCCACGGAAACCTAAGAACAGATCCCGTTGGCTGCGCTGATGCCGCCTGATAACCGGTCCAGTCCGGAGCTGCTGGATGAGGAAGAGGAGGAAGAGGAGACAGTGGAGGACTTCCTCTCTTTCTGTCTCAGGTGAATTTTTGTATGTCTCTTTCTCTCGTCGCTCCGAGCAAACTTGCGGCCGCAGAAGTCGCAGGCGAACGGCTTCTCTCCCGTGTGCGTACGGATGTGAGTGGTGAGGTGGTCGCTGCGGCTGAAGTTACGCATGCAGATTCGACACTGGAAGGGCTTGTGTCCAGTGTGGATGCGGATGTGTCTGGTCAGTTCATCCGATCGCGAGAAACGCCGGTCGCAGCCCTCCGCCGGACAGGGGTACGGCCGCTCATGGATTGGTGTCTTGCTGGGTCTGTTCGGGTACTTTCTGGGTCGCAGGATTGGCCGCAGGGGCAGATTCTGTGGGCTGTACGCAGAGGGGAGCCGCGGCGCCCCTCCCTCGGAGGCACCACTACCCGGAGCCCCCAGAGTAAAGTTCCTGATAGTGTTCAGGGGGGTCAGAGGTGGAGGGACACGGAAGGTATCAAGAGGACAAGAGCCAAACGGTTTCCGATCCTGGATGCCTGCCGTGTGCATGTCCCGCTGGCAAGTCGGCTGGAAGAAGCCCGAATAGTCGGGGATGATGGGGAAAAGCCCTGGTGCGTCTGAGCTTCCGGGCTGCTTGGGTGACGAGTAGGAGGGTGGAGGGTAAGAGGCGATGGGGCAGGTAGAGGTGGACAAAAATGCAGAGGGGTCCTGGTATACCTCCCCACAGCCGGAGGTGGAGTAAGGAGGCGGGGGTGAGTACAAGTGGTGGTGGTGCTCTAGCTCTGCCTGGCTCTGAGCCGCCATGGTGCAACTCAAATTACCACTGGAGAAGTGATTGGGAGATCCTGAAGAAGCCGGGGAGGAGGACGCTGAAGAGCAGGGAGGAGGAGGAGGAGGAGGTGGCTGGGCCACGTTGAAGATCCCCGAGACGATGTTGATCACTCCCTCGGGGTTCCAGTTACCTGGATATTGAGAGTCGATGGAGAACTTCCCCATGTAGGTGAAGGTCTGGTTGCGATGGGCTGCAGGCTGCGAGAAGCTGCTGGAATATGAAGAGAGGTCCAAGGAGCGTTTTTCTGCACTCATGTCTGCGCCCATCAAGCCATCTGCGGGGGGAAACAAATCAGAAAGCATGATTCATTAACCTCTTCACACTAGACCGGAAAGTGGGCTTTAAGTGACAGAGAGCAGGTGCATCTGTGTTCCGTTACGCACGGACTGCGCTCCTACCACCCCAAACTTCTTAAGTACAGCACTCCAAAATTTAACAGAAATGTGTCCGTGTTATTCTTTCTTGCAGTCATTTGCGAAATGTTGAAAAAAAAAAGCAGTTTTTCATTGTTTTGTTTTTGGATGTTGGATGTATAAAATGTTTCACACACACACACACACACACACACTGTTTTCTTACCTGCTGCCACATTAATCTGGTCGTAATGCGCGCCCAAGTCGTTGTTGGGGAAGATCGCCACAGAGGTCGGCAAACTGGTAGCAATGTCATCCATGGAGTAGACGCTCTCGGCATGCGCGAACCCTCCGAGATTCACCGGCACTTTCTCCAGAGTTTTAGCCGTCATTGTAGAAGGATCGAAGTTAGCGCGTCTCCTTGCCCTCTGTCCTGTTCTTTCTGTTCTTTACCTCAAAGCTTATCACAAATAGGGGATATGTAACCCAGCCACGCAGGGGGTCACCACTGCATGTCTCTGTCAGTCAGCGTGTGTTAAAGGATGAGCTCCGTGTTCTTCATATGCTCTGATGATCGAGTTAAAAGGGTGTAAAGTAACGGGAACGGGGGCCCTGACACTAGTATGTATATATGGGGAACCTTTTCAAAACGTCATTAACCAAATATGGAAGTGGGAGGGGTAGTCGAAGAAGAACGAAGAAGCTGATTGGCCGGAAGGCTCCATGACGCTTTCAAAGGGAATCTCTTGTCAATGGAGAGCCCGTTGCTCCAGGATAGATAAGAGCGACTTTTTCCACCTGCTGCAAAATTGCAACAACCTGCGCAGAACCTGACAGCAAGAGCACACAATAAAAAGCGCATGCAGCCCTCACTGATGCACCTGTCTTATCATCGTTTACACGTTTATTCTCGCGCATATGCTGTTTGATAGCGCTCTGCGATCAAAAGAGGAGGAATTCCGGTCTCAGGCGTAACCCATATAAGGTTGAATCCGGCACGAACGGGCCCAGCCTCCATGTTCCATATTTGGGTTAGATTCCGGAAAACGATCATCGGAAAGTGACGAGTTTTACCGAGCTGAGCATTATGAGAGTGAAAGAGGGAGAAAGACACTGAGGCATAACCACAAACAAATGAGACGGACAGAGGGGTGGAATTTACTTCTTTGGTAGACGGGCTGCATGGGCACGGAAATTTCTGACGCTCTCATTTGACTATGCTCTAGGAAAGACTCGATTTAGTTCACCGAGGAGTTAACTATAGTAATTGAGAGATATTTATAGAAAAGGAAAAGGAAGCCAATATTTATAGAGGCAGCGGTTATAGGTTTTGTGAAATAACCACACACGGACCACGGGTTTACAGTGGTACACATACATACTCTTGCATTTTTATCAGCATAGCGCCATTTTTCAATGAAAATAGCAATTGGGCCAAAATTTAGTTTAAACAACTGGGACGACACAGAGTGTGTTTATTAGTACTCGTGAAAACTGCATGCCCTCCTGTGGCCTCTTTAGGAAGTGTGCCTTCTCTGGCTCTTCCTCTCTCTCGCACACACGCGCACAGAATTCACAGACCTGTTGTGATCTTGTAAAGTCCCTTCGTGGGTGGAGAAAGTTGACAGACAGAATGCAGAAAATATCGGGCACCTTTAGTGGAATAAACTTTCCACTGTGTGTGTTGCATTGTACAGATACATTGCACAGTCACTACTGTCTTGCTGTGATCCAAATATAGGCCTGGCAGTGACCTCAGGCTGTGAGACGCTTGAAAATATTCTGTAATCATCTCAAAGAAACCTCGAACTGACCCTGCTGGAAACCAACAAAGAGGCTGATGATGAGCTTACCAGATCATTGATCCATATCTCACTGCTAATATTGGATAAAGAGTGATGTACACTCACAATAATAATGCTTAACACCACCACCACATCATTCCAACAGGTAGTCAAAACAACAAATCTCATGTATGTTAGGAGAGGGAGTTGGTACAGAGAAGCTAATGAGGGAGAAAATAAATAAATAAGAATAAAAGTGCCAGAGTTAGAGGCCTCTATGCTGTATTCACACACAAACACACACAGAAACAGGAGCTGGTGCAGTAGGGCTATGTTTTAAAAGTATAAACTGATGGAGTCAGTGATAATTAATGATCTCACCCGACTTACTTGACCTACTAATGCTGTTTCACTCAGTGCCCCCGTCATCATCACTGTTGCTGCTACTACAGTTTTCATATTTTTCAACTGCTGCTGGCACCGCTTACACTGGGAGTTATAAATGAATGTACTGTCCAGCCTGCTGCTAGGCTTTGTCATACTGGCTTTTGCCTGTTGTCTAATATGACTTCAGATATAGGCCATCGAAAATCCTTAATAAGCGTTTCAGTTCTCCATATATGGTTATTCAAAGTCAGCACTGTATGTGTCCCAGCCACTGTCTCTGTCAGGTTTTCAATTCCAACCATATTATCGTTCTCACAGCTGCACACTCATCGTCTCTCTCCACCCCACTCACACACTTTAAACAGCCATATATTTGCATGCACACACCCAACTCCCACACAGAGAAAATATGTGGGCTACAAAAGCAAACTGTATCCAGTGTGGGCTTTGTATTGATGACTGTGACAGTTAAACAGACAAGGAAATTATTGTATATTCTTGCATATTAAACTTGTGACAGTGATATAACCTGAGTGGTAAAGTCTATAAGTTATCTAACAGGAAGATAAGGACAGTATGATATAATCAGAAAGGTCCACAAGCTCAAATCTCATAAATAAAAGCAGTTGTCAAAGTCACCGAGAGACCACATATGTTTTGTACAGTAGGCCACACAGGTCATAATGTCATGTTTTATCCAAATGAATATATCCTCCAGTCTAATCAAGCAGCAGACACTGACAACCACAGGCACATATTCATATACAGAGAGTATTCGAGGGACAGTACAGGGATTTTCCCTGCTGGGTAGGTGGTAGGTTACAATAACTGTTATATGGTGATGTCAAAAGTGAGCGGTGACATACTGTGCTAACTCGAGATGTTTACCATATCACACTCCCATGTTTTCAAGATGCTGTTAGAAGAAGATGGTTTTGGTAATTCCAACAGATCGTTAAAAGTGTTTTCCAAATCAGGAATTGATTTTTTGTTTTTCTCTGAACTACAGTGTCAATCGATGTTAGCATTAAGCAGATTTGACTGAAATTTGTGGCAGTAGCAACCTTTCATGTATTTTAATGTAGTGACCAGATGAGACATTTTATGACGGACAGCACAGCATCTGATCTCTCGTCTCACATTTTGACTGGGCCAAGTATTGGAAAGTCAGCACTGCCAGACTGCCAGGGTTTTATTAACATTATTTCATTTATTTCTCTTTATTATTTCAGATGAGATTCACACACACACACACACACACACACACACACACACACACACACACACACACACACACACACACACACACACACACACACACACACACAC
>NW_005187629.1:531572-539491 GCF_000239375.1 Pundamilia nyererei | reverse complement strand
ACACACACACACACACACACACACACACACACACACACACACACACACACAGCCTAAGAGTTGACCATTTTGTTGTTGTGGTTTTTCTCTCTAGTATCAAAGGATTACTACAGCCAAGGAAATAATAAATGCATAAATTGGATCTTTTGCTGGTAATGCTTTACAGACAGCTAGTGGTAACTACTAAATCACAGATGCTTTGTGTGTATGATGTGACCCACATGAAGGCCTTAACCAGTCAAGTCAGTTTCCTTACCCACGGCACCATTCCAGTACTGTTACAGTGCCATAATTAGGCTGCCTTGCTGCTAGCTCACAACAACCTGTTTCTCAAGCTTTTCTTGCAGACGTTTTATCTTTTCTTCATGTTTTTTATATTGTCTGCTTTCATCATCACCTTTCCTTTTGTGCCACTCTGTATCAGCTAGTTTGTTAGCTAAAGTGTGCAGTGGAATCTGTCAAACTGAAATCTGCACCAAACATAGAAGCTTGGATGACAACATAAAGACGTTTCAAATTCACTTCATAGTATTTAGCAGTAAAGGTACATCCAAGACATGTAGGCTGTTAGGCTGTTAGGTTTGGTAATCTCCAAGCTCTGCCCGAGGTGGGAGTTGAAGATCTCATGGACCGGGGCCTCTGCCAGGCGTTCCCAGCGCACCCTCACAACACGTTTAGGTGCGCCAGGTCTGTCCATCATCCTCCCCCGCTGCCTGATGGTGACCAGTTGACAGCTCAGGCCCTCTCTTTACCCGCGTGTCCAGAACATATGGCCTCAGGTCCGGTGATACGGCCTGCGGCACAGGGCTCATTATGCTCGTGGTTGGGAAAGATTCCATTCTGATGCACTGTTCTTTGTTTAACAACACTGCAAGAGAAAGTCCAACTGTAGTTGAACTCTATATTGCTTTGTTTCCATTCTTTACTGAATAATAAAACAAGGGAGGCCTTCCTTTCTTCTTACTTAAAAAGACGGAGCTTTAGAAGCAGCAGATCTGAAACCTGTACAGATTACAACAGTATTAATGGAACCCACAGATTCCAGAAAGATTTGTTTTTAGATTTTAAATGGTCAGGCCAAAGGTTAGTTGCTTACCTCGCTTCAATTCCCCTTAAAGGAGCCCAGAGAAAGTGGAAGTGTTGCTTGATCCTTTTGTATAAAGGTTTTTTCTTTGTGTGTTGCAGTAAACTGTGTCCACTGACTGTGAGTGTTGCTGAGCCCATACAGTGATTTTAATTCCAGAATGATGTCTGTTTTCAGCGCAGTACTATCTGAAAGTCCGGTGATCACACTACCAGCCTCTGTTCAAGAAAATATTTATATCTTAAATATTGTTTAATTGATAAGCCCTTTGCCTTATTGTAGGGTCATGAACTCCCCATCTTTACTTCAGCCTCTTGCTAAGAAATATAATTAGTAGTAAGATATCCTGTCTGTATTACACAAGGTTTCTCTTAGTCTTTTGTTGGTCCTGTTTTTAATGTTGAAACTTTAAATTAATACATTTTAAAAAATGTCTCATGTTCAATATGTCATCTTCCTATTTTAAATGTAATGTTCTTTTATTCATTTCTTATTTTATTAACTGTATAGTTTATAAAATAATCGCAACATTTTGATTGTGTTTGTGAGACTAAGTAGCACAGCACAGGAAACTGTACCATGATTGGAAGATTTATGCAATGTTTGCATCTTTAAAATGTTCTTTGTCTCTTTTCAGACTAGTCTGGGTAAACCAGCAACATAGCTCACACACTGAAGTCCAATCTTACAATGAGCAGCATGTTTTTACCTGTCCTGCCCAAAGTCACTTCTACAGCCTTTCTAACCATTACACCATTGCCCACCAGGACACACACTTATCCATTTTTTCTGAGGTGGAAGTTCATTGCCCTCCTTTTTTCCCTGAGAGTCACCACTCTTAAATCCATAATTCTTCTTGTAAAGCTTTTAAAACTCCATGACTGTTAGCCTTTTGCACTCTCGACTGACAGCTTTCATCGCCTGCAGTGTGAAACATGAAAGCAAGTGGAAATGCTCTGATATCAGTCCAAAGCAGAAAAGAAGGGAAAGAGAGAACCCATACCAGTGGATAAAAGAAGAAAGCTCCAGTCTGCTGTTACACAGAGACATGCCTTGTCTCAAACAGCCTAGAACAGGAGCTTGGCTGGGATGAATTTGTCTGGGCTGGAATCGTACCGTCCTGATACTTCCTAATATTATTCAACACATCTAGGCCCATGTTTACTGAATGCTGCCACAATAACAAAAACTGATGGAAGAGAAAAACTGCTCAGATAATCGTCACCAATAAACTAACATAGAAACAGCAGCCAGTTCATTTTCTCTGCTGACAACTCGCATCATTGAGAAGCATCTGATGTCCCAGGCACCGTAGCTCTGTGGCTACTCAAACTTTGTTAGTGGTGCTGTTGAACCACCACTCCTCTATGCAAAACCCAGATACCAATAACGTTTTTCTTGTGTCCCAATTTCCACTTTTTGAGCATCTTTAATAACAACAACATTTTATGGTGGGTTGCCCTGCTGCATCTTTTAACCCAATGTTCACACAAAAACATTATCATGGTCTGAACGTCCTATTGATTACATTTGAGGTGTCAGTGAGTGGAAAACTTCTTGTTGTAACCAAGCCGTCACAGTGTGTATGTTTCTTTTACATATATACAAAGTCTCAAAGAATCAGGTCCCATCTTATCGGACCTCATAGTGCCATATCACCCCAACACTTGGCTCTCACACTTGTGTCACCCTCAGTGCCAGAGCCGACCTGTTCAGTATGCCTGCAGTAAACATGAGAGCAGAGTGTAAGTAAATGTGGCCTTGATATTACATTGATATTATATTCTGGATAGAAATATTTATTTATTTATGACTTTATGACTAATTCAACTTTTGGAAACGTTGAAATCCTGGGTGTTTTCAGATTTTCTTAAAAATAACAGGTGAACTGTTGTTTCTTCTTAACACTGGATTAACATGGCATGCAACTGGCTTTCTAACAGTGCACGTTAGAAAGTAAAAGAAGCAAACAAAGCAGAGATCACAAGTTTGTTGTATTTCAGTTTGTGCATGTATAGTCTGAGCAAAAATGATTAAATTAGTGTCATTGATCACAACAGGAGTTACATTGATGTTGGCCTGTTCATGCACTGTTCTTGACCAGAAGAATGTTGGAAACCACTTAGCAAATCCACACAGATCAAAGTCTAAACACAAAACTTATTGATTCTCTTATCAGTTCTCATTGGCTCCAATTTAGGAGCCACCACAACATAGTAAAGACATTACAGCCAAATTAACTGCACGTTGTGTGGTCAAATGTTTGTACATGTTGGAGCTACAACAAAACAGCAGGTAGAAACGGGGACTCCAGCCTGACTGCTCATCAGTTACCTGCTGAAGTCCTGGGTCTGGCTGCTGCACTGGGGTCACTCATCCCAGCAGAACATCATCACTCTGGGTTCTTGGCTAGCTTGACGTTAGCATGTTGTCTGTGCAGCTGCTTGCAAAGAGCCAAAGTTGTGTTAGCAACATAATGCAGTTGTTACCATGGCGCTCTCGTCTTTTTGTGCAATAGAAATAGTCATGTCCATATCAATAATTTGAAATGAAACATTAACAGTCCCATGAGTCTTTGAACAAAGCTGTTCCATCCTCAAGTACGCACAGTTACACTCAATACGCAGCTGAAATTTACACATCACTCAATATAAGAGTCATGACAAAATTCCTAGTAAGTAACTAGAATCCACAACAGCCACAATTATTTAATTATTTCGTCTCATAAGAGTTCAGTCAGTAAATTAACTTAAAGGTTTCATATTTGCGTACCCCTGGTTCAGACAATAGCTGTAATATTTTGTGAATGCAGGTTGGATGGTTGCTGCAGGGTTGACAAAACAGAAAGACTAGCAAAGCACAATCTCACGTGTGCTGTTTAGGAAACACGTAATTACAGACTCCATGGATGTAAACCCAAACACGAGGGTTGCCTTCAAAGTTGCATTTTAGCAGCCAGCATGTATGAGAAATAAACCATAAATCAAATCTGTTCGATGTGAGATTCGTCCTCTTGCATGCTGCCTTCCTCTTGGGCACTTTCTGTTTAAACACCCATGTGGCAAAGGTTCAACATGATGCATACACATAACCCACAAGTTCACCACAAGAACACACAAAGGCATAACCAGACACACAGTGCACGGCTCCGCTTTATGTTTCTTTTACTTTCATGTTTCAGTTCATTGAAAAACTGCTAATAAAACTCTACCATTCACAATTTAAAACACTAATTATACCACGAACATAATCCGCTCAGCACAACAGCTGTTCATAGTCGACTGTAAGCTCTGTGTCAGTGATGACAGTATATGTGCTGGATTTAAGCATAGCTACAAGCCTCCCACCTTACTAATACAAACATGATGCCGCCCCTGTAAAGTTCCAGAAAGCGTACAGTCATTGTCCCCATCACCATCCACCTCTGCTGCACACTACACTGCAGTGCTGCTGTGGTCTGGCTCACTGTTCCACTGTGGAAACACTGCAGTCTGCCTTCTGTCCAGTCCTGTTTGGTAATGAATGTGTGCTTCGCACTCTGATAAGAAAATATATCGCTGAATAGATGGTGACACTTTGTCATTACTTTGTCTCAGTATCACTTTCTTGTCTCTTAGGAAATCAACCCTGAAATGAAGATGGCCAAACCTGTTGTCACCCTCAACCAGTGTGTAAGTGTCGTGTGACCAAACGGCAGGAAGCTTTGACAGAAACATGACATAGCAGCTAAGACTCTGTTAAACGCCCAGTGTCAGTGGCAAAAGCGATTCCTCAGGGCCTGAACAGATATTAATGAGACACACATGCTTTAAACATATACACATACATATATAGTTCCAGTGAAACGGTGGAAGGATGGCACATTAGCACACTGACACATACTGCCGTGCCATAATGAAAGCTGTGACTAATGAGGCTGGTCCACATTTTATAGGTTGGATTTATTGTGTCCCTCGTCACTAGCCATAGATCTCTGGCTGCCTGTGCTTGACCCTGGAGATGATCACCGCGGGGAAATTAACTGCCTGTTAACGTGTTCATTCGTAAACCCATGCACCGAGTGTATGCATGTGTCTCCGTACCACGGCCCAGGCAGCCTAATGTGGAGATGATCACTGGACAATTAGGTCGTTCAGTTCTATAAAGTTGGAAAACTTGGAATATAATTGGAATACTTGCCTGTGTCATATCCAGGCAACATTCAGTTAGTTTTGCTGCTAGTTTTCACAGTACTGATCCATCCAAGAAGCCCAGATTATGAGCAGAAGAGCTCCTACAGTTTATTAAAAGTGATCTTTCAGTGCTCAATTTAGGGAAGTGAAAAAAGTTGATGGGAAGCAAATCTGGTGAGTAACTGACAAGTTTATTAGTGCACTTTGTGGGAATATGCTGACATGCATGACAATTCAGTTTGTGATTGTTTTCTCTCAGATGGCTCATCTGTCAAACTGCCTTAAGATTGCTTAAACCTTAATCATCACAGATGATGGCACAAACTCGTTTGAAACAGAACTTGATGTTTGGTGTCTGCAGAACCTTTCCTTTCTGGTGGGGGTGTTCTTGCCCTTTTTATTGGGTAGTGGTACAGTGGACAGCGAGGACATGCAGCAAAGGGCCCTGGATGGGACTCAAACCCCGGTCGCTGCATCTCAGCCATGCGGCCGAGTGTTTGCCTGCTAACAGACTGATGCTCAGGACCTTTCATTGCACAGTGAATTTACGTAGCGCATAGTTAGAACAGGACCTCCAGAAACTGTAATAACCGAATGCTGAGGTCAGTTTTTGTGTTTTTGCCCATGAAAATGTAATCGGGCTGTTCTGTAATTTAATCATTTTTGGTTATAATGTGCTTTATCAGCCTGGACAGACCTGGGCAGTACTCATCATTATACATGTACATTCCCTTCACAGGTACATAATAAATGAACAGACCAACAGGCCGTCATGTTTATGTAACTTTGGTTTTTGTATTTTTTCATCCTTTACTACTTTTCTCCTCTGTCCTGGCTCTTGATCACAGTTACAGATGTCCACACGATGCATTTAAAATGCAGCTTTTTTTGTTGCTCTGTAATATGTACGGGGACAAAGTAGTCACCAAACAATATATTAGTATACACATTATGATGACAGTTGTACGTGTAAGGCAGTATTGTTCGCCGTTCTGTTTGGCCCGAAAGCTGATGTAACTGTCATGAATGACTGAGGAAGAAGAACTCCTCATCCTCATCTGGGTCCTTCATGGCAGTGTGGAGCTCATTTTCAGACAGCTGGGCAGTATTATTAGTTTGTATTCAAAAGATTGCATTTTTACCAGTTATTACATGATGCACTGATTTCTTAGACATATTTACACCAGTTTACACTATTTTGAATCTCCTGTGGACCATAAGGCTGGAGTCTGGTCATTAGGGAAATCAAGGGTCTAATATAACATTGTAAAAATCATTTTCAAAGAGATCCTGTTGAATATTGGACAAATCACCTTGCAAGCACTGCACACATCTCAATAAATGATCAATACCAGCCCAGATCATTCTGCCAGCACACAGTAAAGCCCTGGGAGTTCTGCTTACATGATAATATTTGACAAGCTCTAATTCACCAGAGGTACCCAGCCAATGCTGGGCTTCCTTTAACACATTTTCAAACATCTTTACTTTTTTCTCTGTTTTAGGGGGTGTTCAGGAAATTATCGACAGCTGTCTTAATCCTGTCTTAATGTCTTAATCTTAATTTGTCGCCTCTGTCAGTGCGCCCCAGGGCAGCTGTGGCTACAGTGTAGCTGCCATCACCAGTGTGTGAATGTGTGTGTGAATGGGTGAATGACTGAATGTAGTGTGAAGCGCTTTGGGGTCCTATGGACTGAGTGAAGCGCTATACAAATGCAGGCCATTTACCATTTAATCCGGTAGGTGAGAGAGGCAGAAACTGAAAATATCACATGTTCCACCAGCTCTGACACTCCAGTCACTTTATATTCTTCTGATACATCAATAGCTCTCTTTTTATTTTATTTTTTTCTCCTTGTGAACATGTGTCCAACATCCCAATCCCAACACCCCAGAGGGGAGAATGGATCACAATAAGATCCAGAAACCAAACACTCAAGCAAGGACAGAGAACAGGCAGTATGCTGGTTCATCTGGTGAGGATAATACCTTCTATACGTATCTATACACTATTATTAGTTTTACCTCTTGTATTTCTTTGTTCTCCCTCCTCGGTGATTGTCTGCCTCACACTAATTATGTGTATGTTTGTGAATAACATATTTGTTTAATATGTGCAATGAAGGACACATCCTGGTCAAACATGACTTCAAACTTCCAGGTTTCCACTTTGGAAACCTCTAAACACAAACTGCATCATTTAGCACTCTTTTGTCAGCGAGGAACTCTGGCCTTTAAAGTGCAACACATTTCTGCCCTCATCCCCAACTGTTCACAGGAGATGGCTCTTTGTGCCTCAGAGTTCTTCCTTATAAAAGGAGTTTTTCCTTCTCACAGTTAATACATAAGTAAAAGAAATTCCTATACATGCCCCTTCCTGATTTCTTATGTTTTAACATGTTTGTTACACTTACATGTTTCCAAATGTTAACACAGATGTTCAGAGTAAATACAGATTGTAGTTTTTTAAATGATGATTTAAAAAACTACTTCTGGGGAAACAGCTCCAACTTTACCTCATGTAGAAAAAGTCATTTCCTTCTAAACCTAATAAGTGGTTTTGTCATCTAGCAAGAACTGCAATCAAGCATTTGCAATAACTAATAAAAAAGCACTTGGGACAATTGTGTTGGTGACAGCTTTTGTTATAATATCAATAATAT
>NW_005187629.1:499987-511740 GCF_000239375.1 Pundamilia nyererei | reverse complement strand
CGTTTACTTTGCTGTGTGTTTTGTCAATCCGTTGGTGTTAGTTTGTTTTTTGACCTTTTTCCAGTTATGTTTTGTTTGAGTTCAGCATTAAAGCTGTTTTTGGTTTAAGTTCTGTCTCCGGAGTCTGCACCTTGGGTCCTATTCCTGCCTGCACACAGCCACACCTAACATCCTCGAGGTAAAGCAAATACGTCTGGCACTACAAAGCATTCAGAATTCTGCTGGACAGGACAGGCTTAAAGAAAAAAATAGGGACACACCATTTCCTCTTCACCTTACGATTATCTGCTTTAAGGCACCCATTTGAAATTTATACCAAGAAGTCAAGTACTTGCGATTTGAGGCGTTTTCAGCTACAGTATCCAGAGTCGTATGCAGTGAAGATGTACAATTATTAACAAGATATTCAACCTCTGTGGGAGTTCAGGTAGCTGCTCTGTATCGGCACAGGGCAGTGAAGAAGATAACAGTGGAGGAATTATATCCATAAACTTAGTTACAGCACTTTCACATCTACTGTGAAGAAAAGTATTCCCCAATTCTGTGTAATCGATTACTGTAAACTGAAATGTTATTTAGAAAATGATCAAACAAAGAGGGTTTACAGTCAGTCAGTGATCGGTCTGTAGTTAGTAAACGCTCCATCGCCAAGCGTGCGATACAAGGGACAAAGACACTAATAGACTTTTAATAGAAGCTTATGTTACAAGACTTACAAAGCAACACGTAGCCATTTCGCTGGTGGATAAATCTCAATGATTAAGAAAAACCAACTGATAAAATAATCAAAATAAAGAATAAAAACAATAAAACATTTTTAGGGGGGTTTGAATCGATGCTGTTCTCGACTATACTCTGAATTTTCCTAATTTTTCCCAATTCTCCCCACACTTTACTTTCTTTGTGGTGAAAACACAGACAGCGAAGTAGACAGAAAGAAAACAGCAAATACATTAAGCAAATGGCATCATTAAAGCCAGTTAATCTTCACCTGTTGACTTCGTACTCGTGGAGCGCTCCATTCGTCTTCCAGGACCTCCCGAGAGCCGGTCAGGTGTCAGACAGGCAAACAAATGACTTCAACTAATCGCTATTTAATTTACTACCTGTAGTCACATAGAGACATAAGGGCTAGATCGAGTCCAGCTAACCATCGGGGTGTTTGTGTGTTGATTTGTGTACATTCTAAACAAGGTGGAACTTTCTCCATTAGTCAGTGCGAGCATTAATCATAGTATCAGGTTTCTCAGCAATAGCTTGTTGTCTGTTGAAATTATTTACCACTATAGTGGCCTTACTTAATGTTGGACATCAGCTTTATGTCTTCACTTGTCTTCTGCTGTTGCTGCTGTTGTTTGGAAACTAATGACTACTGGCAACGCAAGGGTTCAATCAAAATCAGGTTTTTAAAGACCCCCGCACATCATACGGGTCAATATCTGCCAGTTCATTAACATTAATGCGAAAAACCAGTGCGTGCTGCATTTAATGACATCCACTGGCTTCAGACTGATACATGAAGCTAATTTGTGGTCTTTTGTTCTGTTCCAAAGTAAATTATCCATCACAATCAGCAGCATTAGGGTCATTACTACAATAAAGGCAATATTACTCATTGCTCAGATAAAGTAATTTGTTATTCTACTCGTATTACTTTCACATTACCCTGTAACGTAAACTGAAATGCTGGATTGCATAATTATCAGTTAATAATATAAACTTGTAGCTACAGTCCCACAAGACCAGCTCATAGGCATGTTGTAATGAGGGCACACATGCAATCTATGTAACTGCAAAGTGATCATCACAGTGATTCTACTGTAAAAATATGTAGACACAGAAATGAAGGTTACCGGCCCGACTGCTCATCACTGTCACAGCCAAACTGACCAAACTGCAGCACTGAAATAGGCAGCTTCATAGCTGTTGTTACAAATTCAAAGAAAATACAACAATGTAAAACTCAGGCAATGCGTGAGATGGGAAACTATCAAAATAAACAGAAAGCAACGCACAACACTGAGACCCAGACAGTGAACTTGACACTAGGACTGATTGAAGAACACGTCTGATGATGTGACCCGACTGATCTGTACGAACACAGACGCACACATCGACTGTGCGTGTAGATCCTCGTCCAGTGAACTCGAATCATAAAATTTTACAGCCCTGATAATGGCAGACTGGCATTCAGGCATTATTAAACGTGTATCTCCATCATCTGATGACTTCAATGTTTTTATGAAAACTGATCATCTTCATTAACTTTTACTTTCACAATTTCATGCTGTGTTAAAATGTAAGATTTGCTTTTTAATTTGAAATATGACATCTGTGTGTGTGTGTGTGTGTGTGTGTGTGTGTGTGTGTGTGTGTGTGTGTGTTCATGTAGGAGGGTGTCAAAAAGATGAATGACCCCGCTGTCATGCAGGAGTCCTGTCATTAGCAAACAGAGCAGAGAATTAAATGTGTGTTTGTTTTACCTTTACTGCGTTGCTCCTTCACTAATTCATGCATTTCCTTACAGTTCATTGTGGCCAGGAGATGTAATTTAATATGCACAATATTTCGTTGGCTTTCTTTCTTCTGTGTAAAACTTGAAACAGTTTGTCTCAGAGTTAAAAAATTGGTTCATACAGTTTTTCATACTAGACTAGTACAGACATCTCCACTCTTACGATTAGACGAAAGCTTTCCTTCCTGATACATTTAGGACTGGATCAGGTGACTGGATCAGGTGACTGGATCAGGTGACTGTCTCGTGCCAGACTGTGAGGAAACACTGAGCATCCCTGTTTCACTCCCCGACTTCAGCTATATATTTGTGGTCAACTTTAAAAGCGCTGATCAAAGACATCAATATCGTGCTCATTTTGTACTTAAAACGCTTTAAAGTTAAAGGAAACAAGTTCAAACTAATATATTCAAATTAATATTTGATTTCGGGCGTTTTTTTGTCAGAAGGTTCAATAAAAATACAAATAAAAACCAGGGCTGAATGAATATTGTTTTTAAAGTCATCTTTAATGAGTTAGAAAAAGATGTTTTGGATTTTTTTTCATCCACACAGGTTCAGAACCAGAGATGGGCAGTAACGCGTTACTTGTATCTGATTACTTTTTTAAGTAATCAGTAAAGTAACTGGATTACTTTTGGGGGGAAGTAATCAGTAATTAGTTACTGATTACTTTTTTCAAGTAACTTGACCAACACTGCTCAGATCTGTACATTTACAGAAACCTCGCCACTAGTTTGGTCATATGTCTCCTAGCAAGTTACAGCTCAGCCACAAGCTTCTGGCATAATTGTTGGTGGATATTTGGCCAATCTGCTGAATTGGTTCATTTAAACTGGTTGGTTTTTAAGAAGGAATTTTCCATAAGGGCGAGGACAGACCTGCTTTATCAAGTCCCAAACCAGCTTTGATATGTAGCATTGTCCTGCTAATCTCCAGGTTTTAAAGTTGAAGAATTTTTAGGTACTTTTCCTTCTTCATCATTACAACAACCCTTTGTGCAGTCTCAGCCTCGGCGCATGGTGCTACCACCACCATGCTTGACAGTTTTCTTAGGTTTCAAAGCCTCACCTTTACTCCTTCAAATGCACCTCCTGTTCAGTCTTTGTCTCATCTAACCATAAAACACTGGGCTTGTTCATGCACACAGTTGCAGTAAGATTTCGATTTTAGTCACAAAATATTCACTTCACTGTGGAGACTGAACATCACAACCCTTCCTCTCATCTCAGGGTAACACTTTGGGTCTTTTCCTGAGTTTGGCAAAGTATTGACACATCTGAATATGTTGTACTAACACAGAATTGTTGGAACTGATGATCAGACGTTGGCCTTATCAAGTTAAACAGCAGTGCAGAACATGGTACAGCGTAGATATGAATGACTCCAGCTGAGTGAGTCGAATCAGGAATGAGAGCTGGCAGACACCAAAAGGCTGTCATGTCACACCACACAGTCAAAGCTTCCACACACCAAGATCATGATTCGAACTATTCATAGAGGCATGATAGATAGTATCTACGCGTCCACCCTTTTCCAGACAATTTTCACTGTTTGGTTCTGTAGAACAAACCATGCACTACCACAGATACATCACACTTAACATTTATGAGTA
Source organism: Pundamilia nyererei (assembly GCF_000239375.1). Classification (NCBI taxonomy): domain Eukaryota; kingdom Metazoa; phylum Chordata; class Actinopteri; order Cichliformes; family Cichlidae; genus Pundamilia; species Pundamilia nyererei. The sequence goes on along the minus strand of NW_005187629.1, from coordinate 507,610 downwards.
ATTCTCCTATTATACAACACAGTCAGTGTTTAAAGAGGGGATGTAAGATGTTTACTTTGTTTACATCAACAGCAGTCTTTGAGCGCTGGTAACCTGAGACTGAATCAAAGAAAAACATGATCCACCAGGTCCCAGGCCAAATGGGCCAATCAGCCAATTAAGTCTACTTATTAGCTATGTTAATGGACTTGTTGAGCAGAGTGAGTCACAGCAATAACATACTGATTGGATTAGACTCATTTGCAGGGAGGCGAAAAGAGGGGGAGGCTAGATTTGAATCAATGCTTGGAGCAAACTGAGGATCACAATTACCACCTCGCATTTTTATTATGTTGCAAATAGTTAATAATAATGTTTAGTCTTTAAACAAAAGCTTCAAACGGTCAGACCTGCTGAGAGCTGACGTTTTTTATGATCGTAACATGATAACAAATGTCTCTTAAGACTAATTCAAAGCCTCATCGGCCTTTCCAAGATAAACTACAAAATAAAGTCTTTTTTAACCCAACCAAACCTTGAGCACAATGTGGTTAAATGTCACCAGAATTATGCTAATAGTACTTACTTTAAAAATGCAGTTAGAAATGATGTTAGCATTTCAAAGTCCAAAGACAATTATTTGAAAGAGAGACAGAAACAAAGTCTGCCCCAAACCTGTAAACAAGCTTCTTAGTGTTTGCTTATAACTCAGACCTCCACCGTTTTCCTGCCAGTACTCCTTCACAGGATGTGCTGGGAACATTGTGAGTACTGGGAGTCTCAGACAAGTTATCTGACATTAGCCGTTTAATGCAGGGCTGTACGCCTTGACCAAGCTACGGTGTCATAAGCTGCACAGTTGACCAACACTGATTGGTGAATAACAGAAATGAGTTATTCCACCCTATTAATGATTACCTTTATCAAAATGATGATACAGGAGACTGTTAATGTAAAATGTGAAATTTGCATCTCATAAGATACGTCTACTGGGTCATGGATGCAGGTCGTGTTGTCGTCTGAGACCTTTTATTTAATAAAGACAACACGCTCTGTTTGAATATGTTAGCAGGGACAATTGAACGTTAAGGTCAAAGGTTAACTCTGATCTTCTTTGACCCCCAGAACTAAACCTCCAACCCTTGTTTGTCAAAAGCGGCCTAGACTGCTGCCCGAACCATATGTCAGAGCTTCTCACTGTCAGGCCCCCAGCATTGACCATCCATCAACATTACAACATGGCTGCTTTTTTTCCAATTTCCATCTTCGGGGAGGCCGGGCGGTTCAGCATAAATCAATTAGTCTCAGTTGATAAAATGACAAATCAAATTCACAGGCCTCATTGTGCAGTTAAATGATATGAATGAGAGAAATAAAGATAATATTATGAACTCTGATTGTGTGCCAATTTCTGGCATAAATCATATTTGTGAACAAAGCTGAGAGACAGGGAGAGACCACGATGACAAGCTGACAGAGGGTGGTGGAAGGGGTGTTTCTATGCAAAGAAAATAATCCATCCCAATTCTACGGTTCATCTTTATCAGGATGAATGTTCAGAAATATTAATATAAAGATATTATTCTACTAAACTAAATAATATGACATTTGTCATGAAAACTGGGACTTATTTCTGTCTGTAAATGTGGCTTCATTTACATTCCCCTCACAATCTGCTTTAGAAAAAGGCTCCAAGAACAAATGCAGCCTAAAACGTGTGGATCAAAATCTATGAACAAATTTCAGCTCAGCTTACAATTACAGAAAACCATCCACATTTTACCAACAGCAAAAAAGTATCTTACAGAAACGCGTTAACATGAGGGGATAATTTGCACAGAGGTGAAAGCGTTCTGTGCGCTCAGTGTTTGTCTGTTTTAATCTGAACTTGAGAAAATATGGAAACGTTAAATTATCACTTTCAGTGCCGATGTGGGATCACAGCCACAGGGTTACGTTAATCTCTTATCTGATTTGAACCAGCTGAGCCAGCCTTGACAAACCCAGCCTCAGGTCTCAAAAACAAAGCCAATATAATTATGTCAATCAAGTGTCTAACAGGACGAAATGATGACACTTTGTGAGATGACAACCTGTAAAACCCCTTTTCTGGCCATTATGAAGCACGATAGTGATGGACAGAAAAAACATATTGACATGCACAAGCATATTTTTAGCATCTTTGCTGCAACTGTTGCATTTGAAGTACTGGAACTGCTAAAACTTACTGATCAACCAGAATCAGTTTTATTGAAAGTAAACAGGCTTTCAATAAATACTTAATAATAAATTAAGATAAAAAATAAATAAATTCAATACTTTGGACCAGTGCTATGTCTAGGTTTAAAAAGTCTAACAATGGCCTTTTAAAATAAAGATAACACACTTAGTATGAGTAATAGTTTTATTTTGATAGGACTCTGGATGCTTCCTTCACCTACTCATTTAGTGTGATATACAGTATTTGGCTCATTTTTTCGGTTTCGGGGCAGATTTTGTGTTCTTTAAGATTTATTTGTTTTGTTCTTTGCTCACATGTCTGTCATGTGCTGCGTTAGAGCACCGTTTTGCACAAATAAAGCCTTATTTAGCTTGTAAGCTAAGTATAGATGTGAAAACATGCATATGCATTCTCCACCCCCAGTTTACCTTTAATTCACTGCTTCGTATTACTGGAGGCCTACACCAAACTAAATGTCAATTTCAAGACACAGAAATGTGTGGATGCTCCTGTGCAACCACACAAACAACTGCACACGCGCACGCACACACACGTAAAGTTGTGGGTGGGAAAGGAAATCCCCTCTGCGTATTTGTTAGCTTCAGCTATGAGTGTGTGTCTGACATTAAAGCCATCGGTTCAGCAGCGTCTGGTCCAAGCTCGGGATTTTCCTTTCTGTTCACCAACATTACCGGACTTATCATTTATTAACATGTCATTTGGTGAAATAAGCAAATATAGAATTATACTGACAACTGAAGAGCCAATTAAAATAAGCTGTGCTTTAAGTGTAATCCTACTAAAAGAATTCCTCTACATTACATACTGTATATATAGTATCTGTAGCATCTACCAGAAGCTCTAAACTAATAAAGAAGAACCTGGAGGCCTTTTCAGCAGAACACCGACCTGAGCTGACCTGATTGAAATGTTACGTTTATCTCATATGAGCTTTATGAAACTGAGGCAGGCCTTCAAATGAAGTGAGCGAAGTTGAAAATGAATGTGAAAATGATTCGTTAACTTCTAACGTTTAATCGTGGGCCTCCAGAATGTTTTCATGGGGGTGGACGTATACGGCCTGCTAAAAATATTGGGTGGCACAGAAAACCAGAATTTCCAGTTTCATTATGCTGTTGTATACACACATGGGTGAATGTGGGTTACTTAAAAATATGGCAGATTACCAGGCATATAGTTCTTTTCTTATTCTCTAATTTCAGATGATATCACTGAACACATGACAAACAAATAAGAGTTTGAAATCCATAATAACTGATTGTGTGTGTGTGTGTGTGTGTGTGTGTGTGTGTGTGTGTGTGTGTGTGTGTGTGTGTGTGTGTGTGTGTGCGTGTCCCTGTATATAGGGCTGCCCCGTGCATAAATAAAGACAACAAAACAGATCTGGGGTCACTTATGCTGTATTGATCCCCCATCAATAAAGTCCTGACACACAGGAACATTTAGACCAACTCGTGTTACTTGTGATCCATTAGTTTCCTCACATTGATTCTGTCCTGACATTAAAATGCTTTTGCTTTCTTCTCTGCCTCAGACTCTCTCGTTTACCAGGAGAGAAACCTTCACAGCTACCCTTTTTATTTTTACATACATACTGCTTATGTATGTTCTATGTATTTCATTGTGTTCATTTAGACGTTATTTTAATGCATTTTCACGCCTCATGTGCCGCATTTATTGTCATCGTCTTGTTGTTAAAAGGTGCTATAAAAATGAAAATGTCTCTTCATGAAGAAGATGAACTTCATATTTTAATGATTTGCCATTAATTATTTAATGAGCTAACGAGCAGACATATTTTTACATTCATCTTAAAAACACAAAAGTAAACAGAGTGCATAAAAGGACACGTCTGTGGACTGCTGACTGCCCTTCTTTATAGTCAGGGCCAACCAGGTGACCTGCACACTCTTCCTTAGTTGCAGTAGGCATGGGCTCCACTGGCCTCTTTTTACTCTACATGTATTTAAACCACTGCTGGATTGAATCATTAGTTATTCATTTTAAACTCTGGCTTTCTTCCACGTGTTTCTTTTGTCATGTTCCCCTTCGCTGTGTTCAAGAGCGTGGTTCAGCTGGAGGCTTCCTCGGGTTAAAGGGAGTTTTTCCATCCTAATGTTACCAAGTGCTTATGGGGGGGTTAATCTGATAAATGCAAACATATAATATAAAATTCTGATTTGGCGCTATATAAATGTTTTTCAATTGAACTGAATTGGAAGTTTCCTGTTAAAATACAGAACATCTACAAATAAAACAAATATTACCAAAAAAAATCTGAGTGCGTCTCAGTACCTGTACTATATAGTACTACATAGTACTACATAGTACTATATAGTACTACATAGTACTACATAGTACTATATAGTACTATGTAGTACTAAATAGTACTATATAGTACTATTTAGTACTATTTAGTACTAAATAGTACTATATAGTACTATGTAGTACTATGTAGTACTAATACTATATAGTATGTGTTGGAGTGCTTCCAGCACTGCTGCTGTTTTAGATTGCTCTCAGTCCTGTTCTGACCACTTTTGTGAGGACAGGGTGCATATTTGTTGTTGTGTTACATATTTGATACACAATTACTGTCTTTTCGTTTTCCTAATACTTATAATGATGTTGTCTATGTTACCTGTTTATTAATGTTTACTCCTTTATTTTTGGCTTAGTAGTTGGCACTTTGCGATAGCTCTGGGATGAAATGGTGATCTGAACATGGAGTACACCCCCCCCCCCCCCCCCCCCCCCATCAGGGGCAGCAGGCTCCAGCAGCTCCTGAAACGGTGTGATAGGTGCTAGAGTTGCAACTTGAAAGCAGCAATTTGAATGTAATTGTTAGTAAGTGGAAAAATGTTGCAGGAAGTCAAACATGGCAAGCATTGTGTTGGTGTGAAAGAAAAGAGAAGAAAAGAAAAGAAAAGAAAAGAAAAGAAAAGAAAAGAAAAGAAAGAAAACTAATTTATAAAATGTCTGGCTCAAAAAAATGTACACGGCAGCAGCCAAAGGCTGATGTTGAAGCTTCATGATGCAGAGTCTCAAACAAATGGTGACTGTCACGGTGACTACTTCCACCATGATAGTTATGCTGTGTGCTGGTGACATTGCAGATTGAAAGTCAACATGGTCTCCTGGCCATAGCTTGAAATCAACTGATATCTGTTCTATATGTATGAATATTAGAAGCAGGCCATTTACAGGAAGTGGGGTCAGTCTGGCTACACATCCAATCATGTCGCTGATCAGGTCTCCTTTTTGAGTCAGGTATGGGCTCAACACCAGCAGTCGTGGGAGGATTATCTGAAACAATGTCTGTGTTCAATATCTGAGTCATAGACAACTCTATCTCCTCCACACATGTAGCAGCTTCATGTTGACCTGTGAACATGGACCATCTGACTCATGTCATATTTAATGCAAATAAACAGTGATATGAGTGAGTTAATGGAGCTTATCAGCGACGCACAACCACAGGGACAAAAGAGCCAGAGTACAAAATTGCAGTATGAACATGTGAACTGCAAACAGCCCTCTTCTGCAGACACACACACAGACACACACACAGAGAATGGGGAGCATAATGGTGCATTGGAAGGATTTTTATGTATTATGACCTAATGCATCACACATAAAGAGGCTCTCCACTTTTGGTCACGCTTACCCTCTTTTCTTTCCTCTTCACACCTTTTTTTCTCCTCTTTCATGTCATAATTTTTCCTCATTTCCACTCCTCTCCATTTCTTGTACATTTTCAGTTCTCCCATTTCCTGTCCTCCTCAACACTTCCCCCTTCTGCTTTGTTTTCACTCCTATTTTGCTGTTCCTCCTCTTTTTGTCTTCTTTTCTAACTGGCCCTTTGTCCTGTTTACCTGTGTTCAGCCACCGTTCATCTCTTTTTCTTACTCGTGTTTTATTCATCTCTCTTTCATTCATCCTGTTTTCATTTTTGCTTCCTTTCCTCTTCTAATTTCCTGCTTAGTCTTTCAGCTTCATCATAGCTGCCCCGTTCCTCTTTGTTTCTGACATCTATGATTCTTGTCCTGTCGTCTTTGTTTTCTTTCTCTTTGTTTTCAGTTAGAAGTGACTACTTCCACTCCCGTTTTTCTTCTAATTTCATGTTTTCACTTTTTTACATTTGTCACCCTTTTTGACGAAATAACTCAAAACATGTTTTACATTTCAGATTCTTTAAAATATCCACCCTTAGCTTTGATTACTGAAATGGTTTTCCAAAAGTCTTGGAGTTCCCAGAGATGCTGAGCACCTGTTGGTCCTTTTGCCTTCACTCTGCGCTCCATCTCATCCCAAACCGTCTCCATTGGGTTTAGGTCACTGTGACTGTGGAGGCCAGGCTGTCTGGTGCAGCACTCCATCACTCTCCTTCTTGGTCAAACAGCCCTCACACAGCCTGGAGGTGTGTTTGGGCTCATTGTGCTGTTGGAAAATAAATGATGGTCCAACTAAACACAAACTGGATGAGGTGGCATGTCGCTGCAGGATGCTGTGGCAGCCATGAAAAACTGGAAGCTTGTCTTCCTTCTTCCAATATTGTCCTGTTGCTGTTCTCCTTTCATCATCGACTTGGTTTTTTGGTGCCTGTTTCTTTCCTTTTGTTTCCCATTTGTTCATTTTCCCAGCCTTTATTCTCTGTCGTCAGCTCATTTATAGTCCTACTTTCTCGTGCATTTCATCCTCTTTTTAGTTTACTTTTATTTATCCTTTGATTGTTTGTCACTTGGCTAACTGCCACCTTGCTGTGATAAATGTGTGACCTCTGACCTTCAATCCCCTTGATGTCCAGGTCTTAAAACAGAAACGTCGACCTTAGATTAACAGGGCTGAGGCTAAAACACACAGAGATCATAATGGGAAAAGTCCAAAAAGTTCACTTTTAATAATCGCTGCTGTGTAATATGTAATATAGGCCTATCAACCCCCTTGCCAAGCACACACAAGCACACATCTTCTTGGTCATGAGTGATTACATTATGTCTGCTCACTAATGATGCCGGTGAGTCTCGTGTTTCCTGCTGAATAAAACTGATAGGAAATCGTACCTGCCCCAACACTTTAATGCTGTTAAAGCAGCGTAGGAGCAGCTCATTCGCTCCCTGCTTTCATTTAGCTGGTGATGAGTTAGTGGGGGGTGGGGAGCAGAGGAGGTGGGGTAGACATCATTATCAGGTATTATTATCAGATTGCCAATGTGTGTAGTTTAGATAAAAGAGGAGAAAACAGTGGGCTGCGGGGGGGCAGGGGGGGTCTTAATGTTGTGACAACAGAGTAGGAGTGAATTAGACAGGGCTCTAACCTCCAGGCTGATAATAGCGCTTATAATTGAATGCCACTCAGTTGTACAGACACTAGTTAAACAACCAGCCCTGTCACAGAAGAGG
>NW_005187629.1:498218-499376 GCF_000239375.1 Pundamilia nyererei | reverse complement strand
AGAGGAGAGGAGAGGAGAGGAGAGGAGAGGAGAGAAGAGGAGAGAAGAGGAGAGGAGAGGAGAGGAGAGGAGAGAAGAGGAGAGGAGAGGGGAGGAGAGGGGAGAAATCTTCAGAGTTACTGTGATAGTAATCACAAGCATTTCTTTTTTGACTTTATAAATTGACTTTACTGTTACATGTAGAATATAATCTATAAACGTGCATGGTGTACTGATTGTGCTCTTGTCCCCTCCACACTCTGAGTTTGGTTTTAGTAGATGAGGCTTTGTTTTCAGTGGTGAAGTAAAGCTGTTAAAAATGTGTAAATTGTTTTTGTGAATTTTTTGTGAATGTCTCTTTTTTATGTTATTATTAAAAGTAAACCATTTAAAATGCATTTAGATGTTAACATTAAAGCTGGTATGACTCAAACGATTTATAAACTGATTAAATTAATTAAACTAACCAATTAAACTTAACCTGTGCAGACACTTCCTGGAAGTTATAGTGTTTCAACTAATTACTAATCACAGCTTTTGCGTAGTAAATTACTGCAATAAATAAACTTCATCAAGTGCCAGTTATTCATTGTATTGATTATTTCTATTTAACAATCAAATATTGAGAGAAATAGATGTAATACCCATTCATAGGTAACAGTTTATGAAGGCGTCTGTTTTATTTTTGTTAAAAATCAGAGGCATGTGTTGACTTTTACAGCGACAAGCAGACAGAGTGTCTGCCAGGTGAGTTTTTACAAATCAGCAAACAAAATCGTTAAAGCCAGAAACACAAGACACAGGAATAACTACCTGGCAGGAACGCTCAGAGGTAATATGATGAGAAGAACCTGGCAGAGACCCAGAGTCACAGCTGAGCTTACATCCACAGCCTCCTGATGAGCAGACGACTCGGGGGGTGCAGGTGAGGCAAGACCCGCCCACCGATCCACCTGCAGGGGAAAGTACACCCTGACATATACTAATGAACATAACTGCTGAAGATGTTTAATGCTTGTCATGATCCTGGGTGTGTGAGCTAGCATTTTGGAGTTTTCTCATTTTTCTGTTATTTAATGCTTCTGTCTGATTCTTAGTTTGTTGTAGTGTTTGCAGAGGAAAAAGACCCACTTGCTTTGTGCTCCTGTGGTCTGAGTTTTCCTGTGGTCACCTGGTTCA
>NW_005187629.1:492052-497980 GCF_000239375.1 Pundamilia nyererei | reverse complement strand
TGGAGATGCTGGGGAGGAAAAACACGAGGCAGACATCTAACAGGTTGGCATCGGTCAGGAAAGGGCACAGGGATGTTTGTGTCCAGCATAAAGAACACAACAGGGAATTGAAATATATCTTCACCGTCTCAAAAGCCATCTCCATTTTTTCAATTAGAACCTCCAAATATTAAAATTGTAAATATACAGTCTTTAAATGTCGTTTTTTTTGTTGTAGCGCTGATTTCTGGGTCATTCCTTATATTCAAACCTCCACACATAATCTTCAAGTCAGTGTCTTTTTCTGTAGCAATTAAGCAACTTTTTTTTTGTCTCACATAAATTTTATGGCGCTCGCCAAATCAAGAAAAACAAATCACCCTGCACCTGTGTCTTGTCATTAAGGAAGCACAATTATAGCATTTATTGGATTTCAGCGCCACTGGAGGACGAATCAAAAACCACAACAGTGGCATTAAGCAGAACTCGATCCAGCTGTCTTTATGCTCTTTAGCAAGTTTTAATTGGTGGGGAACACGAGAGAGGAGTGAGGCAAAAACATCATTACAGCTGAAAGTACCACAACAGGGTATTGCTGAGATTTAATTACACTAGGCTATTGTTTAATTTGCCTCTCAATGCTTCAATTAAACAAAAAAGGGAATGTGAGGGTTCAGGTTTCAGGCTCATCTGGGCAGGAGAGCAGAGAGTTTCCCCAGTGAAGTTCATATAACATCACACAGTGGAGATCAAATGGATTTGTCATCGTTTGACTAATGACAGGAAAGAGGAATAAACCTGATTAGAAAATCATCAAGAATCCCTCTGTCTCTGCTGATCATCTTTGTGTGTGTTGTGTTTCTGCTGTAGAGAGGCCTCGGAGCCCGTGCTGATGTATTTACTGTTTTATTGAATGGTGCAAATGATGTGATCTGAGGTTGATGGAAGCCAAATATAGCAAAAGCTCTCCCTCTCTTCATAAGAAGGGAATGTAAAGAAACTCCTCAAACCATTTCCCTTATTAGTTTTGTAGTTATTCAATCTCCATTCCCCTTTCTTGTGAATAATACCCTTTAATCTGCATGCAAAGAAACAAATTCACTCAGGGAGTAATAGGAGAGAAACTTTTAGTTCTGTTGTGTGAAAGTGAAATTTCAAGAATCTTGCACTCGGAGTCACTTTGCTCATTTTGTGCTCAGCGCCGTCTTGTTTGCTCAGTGAATTTGTTTGGAACGATGGGGCCATCGTTCGTTTGTTTCTGTGCCATTAAAACAGCACGCAAGTCAGCACCTTTAACTCCCAACTGCTTTAATCACAGCTGTAGATAAGAGTAGTATGTGGTGCAGTGCTGTCCCCTCACACCAAACAGATTGTGGGTTTAGATTTGCTGCTACGGTAGAGTCTCTGTTCTCACAGTCCAAAGCAGGTATGTCAGTGATTATAAACTAGTAGATTTACCTGTGGCCAGAGAGGTGAAGAAGAGAGACAAGTATACGAGTGATATGTGACAGAAAGATCTAGAAGATGGTAGTGAAGTCAGCATTTTGGACATAAATATTGTTTTTGTAGTGGTTGTATTAAAAAAGACTGAGGATGTTAACGTTTTCATTGGGAGTGACCGGCTTAGGCAGCATTGAGCACGTTAGAGCGACAGGCTGAGGAGTTTGAGGAAAGAAGGAATAACACAGATGAGGTCATGAGAAGGCTTGGTGAGGATGCCAAGGATAGGGCGGGTTAGAGGCAGATCATCTGCTGCGCCAAACCCGAGAGCAAGTAGCCAAGAGAAGAACGAGTACTCTGTGTATGTGAGTGCAAAGACAGACATGGGTAACGGTTTAAGTCAGAGTTTGGCCTTGTTAGTCTGCTGCCACATAAAGGACCCATACGGAGGAGGCTTTAGGCTTTTCCCGTCTTAATCACCAAACAGATGGTCCTCCAGTTCATGCTTTGACGTTGTGCAGTACCTGTATGCTAAAATGACCACATAACACAGCCTGGCTTTGGGTGATACATGGTAGACAGTTACAGAAAGTTGTGCCATAGTTCAAGACTCAGTCTTCTCTTTAAATTGTCGACGTCACTGCTTAAGAAGAAGGATTTTAAATTCATACGTTCCAGGAAACTCTCAGACGAGCTTCACAGCGACGAGAAACAAATGCATTGGCTAGTTTTACATTTTAGCAACATCATGATATAAGTTTAATGTGTTTGTTACATATCCTGATCAAAATGACTGTAAGATGGGGTTCTCTTTCAGACGGGCCTTTAGTTCAAATCTAGCAGCGCACATAGAGACGCGTCTACTGTCAGACGCCACGAGAACTTCATTAATTACATTGACAAGAATTGTCCAAGATATTGTCCAAGAGCCAAGGGCAACTCGTGGAGACCTGGAACCAGCAGGTACAGTAGTAATGCATTCAGCCACCATCACCATGCAAGACTCCAGTGCTTAAGGAAAAACATGTTGTTGCTGCACAACATTTAAACAAGTCTGTGAAATACTGGGAGAATCTAGTTTGGATGCTATAACACACACCATGTGAGCCCCAAAGGCCTCGCCCCAACAAAGTGGACGTTTCAGCGAGGCAGTGATCCCAAACGCAATAAAAATGCCAGTCACCTGACCTGAAGCCAGCTGAAAATCTGTGGAAAGACCTAAAGCTCACAGAAGGGTCCCACGGAGCATGCAGAAGACTGTTTGTGTGGAGCATGGTCCCTGTCTCTGACCCAGGGTTTGGGGCGTTTACAGGGTTTCGCTTTTTGTTCTTTATTCTGCATTGTTGTCGTTCAGGCTCTTTGTGTCCGTGTTAGTGTTCTGTTGCAGTAATCTGTGTATTACCTTTATATCCCATTCTGTTCCCTCAGTCTGTGTTTCAGCTTCTGTGGGTCAAGCCGTGCACGTTGGCCACTTGTGCTTCATCTGTCCCTTTAGTCTTCAGTTAGTGTTGGCTGTGTTTGCATCTGTGGTCTGTTCCCTCATTATTCTCTTTGTGTGTCTGTGGTCTCAGTCTTCCCTGGTGGCTGTGTCCTTCCTTGTGAGTGTTTCCTGTGAAGAACGATCGTTTGGTTTTTTCCTCGCTGGTTTTCCTTGTGAGAGATCAGCAATAAAACTGTTTCACCTTGTGTTTGTGGAGTCCTGTGTTTGGATTCTACCTGCCAGTCTCACAGTTTCACCGTACAGGAGGCCTCTTCAAACTGACAAGTATTAAATACGTTTAAATAACCGTGTTCAGTATTTCCCCCCATGTGATTTCTCATTATTACACATAACTTTTCATGATTTACCAACAACATCACTTCCAGCTGCTGAACTCTAAGCACTGTACCATTGGTCAAATATTCTAAATCACAGTTTTGCAAATCTCTGAACACAAATTGCATCATTTAGCACATTTTGTTCACTTGCCTTCAAAATGCAACCCATCCATGACCACTTAGTGTTGTTGCACCTGTTCAAACTCAGTTGTGAGAATAATCCGATCGTGTCGTGTGCCCTCGAGCTCTGCGCTCTTTTTCTGCGTTCCTCAGATGGAGATCGGCAGGAACACTGAAGAAAAGCAAGAGCGACGCTAAGAGGCGGCCTGGGCGGCACCTGACAGACGAGCACTTTGTATTACAGAAACAAATATTTCTTTTCCAACTTTTTCTGTGTGCAGTGAGTTGTTTCCTATTATTCTAACATTGCATGGCTGGACTTTTTCTACATACTTTATAAAACAGGTATATACAGCATATACATATCATACAGTAAATGTTATTTCAGACAAAACACAAACATGACATTTTATAGCTGTGTGTGTTTGTTCGGCTTCTCGAGTCATTTTAACCATTTATAATCCACATCATGCAGAGGGATAAGAAAATAACTTTGTCAGGTTTAAATTCAAGTTGAGGAGCACCAAAAAATCCCATGCCAGTCCCACTGATGACGGTGAGTTACTCAGTAAGGAGCAGAGATAAAGGTGGAAATGTTTACCTGCTATAACTCCGACCAAAATGAGTGCAATGCTCAAGAACACACCGGCGAGCAGCAGGACGGAGACAACGGTGTCATTTCTGCAGGAGCTTCGCTCATAAAGATCAAACTGCAGATGAAAAGTGCGGTGTGTGGGTGCTCTGTAATCACAGCACATTTTCAGTAACGTGGTGATGTTACATGTTACATGTACTAAGCTGTAATAGTAATAGTAGATAATTTCCTCAGTGAGTAATAAAGTCTTCTGATTCTAATTACATTAAAGCTACCCTTATGCTGCGACTTGTGTTACTCCGGTTCTTCAGCTGTCGGTGTCCTGGGTGAATAGAAAGAAGGGAACATGCTTTTTCTCGTCCTGCACACTCGCACTATAACAGTCTGATTTCAGTTCGTGTCCATGGAAAACAGCGCACACGATGTGTCCTTTGGTTACGTGATGCACCAGTGCAGGCAGCAGTGAATATGGCTGTCTGTCAGCAACCCTTGGCTTAACCTTTAAATGCACTGGGTGCTCTTAAACATGATGTTTCAGTGTGTAGGGTTAATGTTGTCAAAGGTGTATTTTAGCCCAAACCATTAATACCATTACAGGCTAACAGCAGGTTCACAGCTGGTTTATAGTTTTACTTGTTTTAACGTGTTTACTGTAAATATCAGTGGAAACTTTACAGCAACCCTTACGACACAAACCACGCATTAACCATTTAGTAAGCTTAGAATTTAAATATCAGTCTATTAAGTAAATTAAGGCCACGTATGTAAATATATGAATTGAATTACATTCAAATGTACGATTGTTTGATTTTCTTGTTTTTTATTTACATTTTACACAGTTTCTTACAAACACTAAGCAGGTAGAAAGCAGTCAGAGTTGGTTCAGTGTTAGGTAAAATCCTCCCAGAGAGCCAAGACTGCATCAGTGCCACGTCCTCTGAACTCACACAGGTTTGTTTTTTATTCTCTAAGCAGATTCATTATATGACTTGTTGGTGTCAACGGTTATTAAAAAGGCGAGTTTGCACCAAGAGCATTTTAGGATATTCAGAAATTACACTGTGATGTTTCACTGAAAAGCCTAAAAGGCCCTGTATATGAAATTATATGTATATGTGTATGTATATGTACAGTGCTTTCAATTGTCTTGTTTACTGTCACCATCAGCTTTCATTTTGTGTGTCATAATGTAACACTCTTTGTAGACAGACATGGAAAGGACTGTAGTTAATGTAGCCTAGTCCGCAGTGTTAATTGTTATTATTATGTTATTACTATGTTATTACATCATCTCTGGTGCTGGATTGTGAGCAGTCCACTAATAGATTGGCAGTGTGTGCTCTGTCCCTCCTACAGTCCTGTCCTGCCTTCCTCATGTATCTACCACACTGTTGAAACTGTGCTTGGAGACACAGAAAACCTTCTTGCAAACTGCACCTCTGAACGTGCCATCCTGATAGACTTCCTGTGAAGCGTTTCACAGTGAACCTAAACTGTTGTCAAGCGCACCAAGACTGAAACGTAACTCTGCTGTTTAAACGTATCCAAACATCTTTAGGTCTGAAGCACCAGGGAAACATGTTCTGTGTGAGGGAACCCTTCATTTAATCACTGGCAGTTTTGATTTTAACTCTGTTATTTATGGCTCATTAAAATCAGAGCATGTTTGTTTTCACAACAAACTGGTTAAAGTTTTCTGTTTCTGTCTGTTTGTTAACAGAATTAAAAGTTGAGGCACAGAAAGTAAGTGTGTCTTTACCGTTTCAGATTTGTCATTGCAAAATAAATCTCATCGTTCTCTAATTATGTCATTATATAAAAAGATAAAGTCTCTCAGCTGCAGCAGTGTTATAGCATTACCACACAAACTAAAGCCCCTCCATCAGGATGCACTTGATAAGCTCTGTGTTTGTCATTATATTGTAATTATAATAGTGAGTGTTCTGACTTTGGTTTAATGAATCAGATTATTACAT
>NW_005187629.1:489752-491835 GCF_000239375.1 Pundamilia nyererei | reverse complement strand
ATTATTCTCCAATGAGCAGTAAAGGAAAACATTCAGAGTGGACATTCCAGTAAATCTATCCAAAGATCAGACGGCAATGATCAGAGAAACTGCAAAATCACAAGAGGTCTCAGACTCAACAGACTTCAGTTAGCATGCCACATGTTTAAGTTCTGACTGAACAGGTATGATGTGTTTGGAAGGCCTGCCACTTCTCTCTACAAAGCACAAAGTTGCATTTGAACAAAGGACCAAACGTCTGCAACGATGTTGTTTGGACAGCTCACACCAAAGTTTGTCCGTGATGCACGGCTGCATGTTTGGAGGAAACCAAACAGCACGTCAGCAGAAACACCTTAAACCAATACCGTGCACACAGATGATGATTTGGACTTGTTTTGCAGCACCTGGGCACCATGCAGTCGCTGAGTCAATCATGAACTCCTCTGCAAAGCACTTAAGAGGGAAATATAAAGACATGGCTCTGTGAGCTGCAGCGTGGCTGAAACGACATCATGTAATAGGATGTAAATCCCAGGCACACAAATCTACAAGAGAATGTCTAAAGAAAAGAAAAGCAACAAGGTGCAATGGCCCAGTCAGCCCAGTTGAAATGTGGTGGTGGGTCGTCAGCAGAGCAGTGGAAAAACTAATTGTGACAACAAGCATCTTGATGGAACGAGTTTAAAAGCTCAGCATAATGCTTCTCATCTGCCTCCCTGCTTCCTCTGTCACAGCCAGCCGCTGACTGAGTTCCTGCTATAGCAGAAAACTACAAACCAGGCTATTATGGCTGACATGTTGTCATCACTGTCTTGTCCTGTCCGGACAAACAAAGACGGATGTGGCTGAAGGGCTCAGTGGTGTCGAGACACCAGCAGTGTCCTGTCTCTCTCAGCAGGGCCTCAGGATGCAGCAGAAGAGCAGGAGCTACATTCAGTCCTATTCACAGCCTGTTAATGTTCAACCACAGACAGGAACTGATGCAGTGTTTCTGCCGGGGAACGATACTGTACCCGTTTCATTTGTGTGCTCATCACTGGGTAATCCGAGTGGACAGAAGATCTGAACAGGATCAGTGTTTTATTCTATTTGACAAACACAAATCAAAATCGGGTGTTTCTGTGTTCACAATTCATCACTTTGGCCAAAAACCAAAGCGCGACAGTCTCATACACACTGGCAATATAGAGCATCCAGAGCAGGTCGGACAGGCTCCTGTCTCCTCACAGAATCCTGCTAGTTTATTTAATCAACTGAAGTCTGATCTGTTTACTAAAGTCATCATTTATTTTCAAGTTAAATAGGAAATTTTACAAAAACTATTGAGACCATTATGATTACTAATGAAATGATAACTTTATGGTACCGGACCAAATCGCTAGATCTTTAGATATCATTGTGCATCAATAGAATTTTATGAACCAGGAAATAATAAATAAAATAGGCTGTAATCACAAGCAGGTAATTGTTTTGATTTTCCAGGCACAAGTGAAAAACCCTCTGTTTAAAGAGCTCACCGAAACATTAAAGCTTTTCTGAAAAAGTCAGCATCATACTGTAATACTGTAATAATCCTTTGGTACTAACCCTGTGAAACAGAAGCATGAACCGTCTGTAATGAAGGTCAGGAAGCTCTCTGCAGGTGAAAGAATGATTACGAGGTTTACATACATCCTGAATAAATGTGTCACGGGTCTCATACACTAAACCGACACAGCACATTTTCCGCACATGCCGCATGTGCCGGTGCTACGCTATAAAACTGCAGGTATCCATCTCCAAGGTGATAGTCAGTACACCCAGCCTCCGCACGGCCGGTAGCTCCATACGATCTGTCAGCCCCGACTGCTCCTTCTTTCTTCTGTCGGAGGTGATTTGTCCATCGTGTAGAACCAGATACCATTTCTGATGATATTTAGATATCGATGATTTACAGAGAACAGTTCACGTCTGCAGTTACGTAGACTGTCGTGTTATTACTGTCGGCCTGAGCAAGAGCTGGATTTCATTGCTCTGTTTAGTTTTGGAGTTTAGTTTCTTTGTGGCTCTGATGATAGTGTTGATCACTAAAAACTTAATGTATTTACTGTGTGTGTGTGTG
>NW_005187629.1:474620-489732 GCF_000239375.1 Pundamilia nyererei | reverse complement strand
GTGTGTGTGTGTGTGTGTGTGTGTGTGTGTGTGTGTGTGTGTGTGTGTGTGTGTGTGTGTGTGTGTGTGTCCAGACAGTCACCAGTGTACTCTTTTACCCCCTGCTGTTTCTTTTGTCCCCAGCCCCTCAGGACTGCTATTCCCAGGCTTTACATAAGTAAATTCAGACATCTCATTTCTCTGTGTCAAAGAAACTCTGTCAGTTTAACTTTTGTTCTGCTTTTAATCATTTAAACGATCTTCCTGAGCTCAGCTGACGTGTGCTGTGATTTTCCAGGATTTTTGCCCACAGTTGATCCAAAATAATGTGTAAGACTGATTAAAGAACCAGCAGTATGTCTGCCTGCAGTTATCTGATATTTGTTTACCTCCTTAAGTGTAGAAAGAGCGCCATCAGTGTGCCATCACATGTACAATGCCACAACTCATCCATCTTCCCGTGTCTTTGTGTATTTGACAGGACATGACAGGACTGACGACACAGCAGCAGTAATGTCCATGCATGCCTTTAGCTTTCTGCTACAGCGAGAAGTCCGTGAGTGGGTGTGAAGTGATGGGAAAAATAATCTGCATTTTCAAGATGACTTTATCGGAGCTCGTCGTGCTGTGTGTCAGGAGGTAGAGCAGGTGGCTCGATCCTTTGCTGCTCCAGTTCTACGCGTCCAAGAACAAGATACCGAAGCCCAAGTTGGTCACTGGAGACGCCGATAAAATGTGTGTGAAGGTTTAATAAACTGCATGTGTGGATGGGGGATGAAAGCGCTTTGAGTGCTCGTGCAGAGCAGAAAAGTACTTACCACAGACAACTTTTGTATGTAATAACATGAATAATGTCCCACTGCATCACACAGTGTGCTGAAGTCAATGCAGTGTCAATACAACCTCCACATTCTACTGCAGATACATGTACAGGTAGAAATGGAGTTCACACTGCTATAAACTCATCACTGCTTTTGTTAGCAGGCTGCATTAGTGTGCTGTCTGTACAGATGCTTGCAAAGAGCTGCAGCTGTGTTAGTGATATAGCTGTTCCTGCCCTGCACACGGTTTGCACACATTTCTATCTGCACAATGGGCAGATAGAAGCTGTCTAATATTTAACTGAGTGAAAACAGGTAATGTTTGAATTCCCCAAAGTCTTCATTAGGCAAAGAGTGAGGCAGACATGTGGCATTTAAGGAAATGACTTTCCGTTTTAAATTCATGTCACATCTGTCAAATCAAGACGATAAAAACAAAGAAAGAAACCCACATACAGCTGTGCTGCATGGCCCTGATGCATCCAGCGCACGTTTCAGCACCGGAAAATAATTTGTCACACCATCAGAAATGATTACACCACACATATATAGAAAATAGATTTTTAAAAAAGTAAAAATGGATGTTCTTTCTACCCTCTGCGAGATTAAGACATGAGCAACTTCATATTGTATCAATTGTAAAACTTTATAATAATGAATGCAAATTATATAAAAGTTTAGTTACTAGTTTTTACTGTTAGAATAATGTTCACTACTAGATGTGAACCATTTATGATCATTATCTGGATGTTTTTAAGTTAATAATAGTCATTTAACACTCAGACACAAGCGTTTGGCAGGATTCTGATGAAGTTGTGTTTGATCCTGGTTACAAGATGCAGCCGCAGAGCTGAGCGCCACTGCTGTCACTGAAACATCAAACTAAACACTTTGATTTTAACTTGGTAACATTTTTATTCATTTTCCTGACCAGCTTTTTAAAAAGAGGGTGGAGGGGGGACTGCTCAGTCCTTAATATGACACGTTTAACAAATGAATAGCTCTAACAGGGAAGTGCCCTTTGTGGTGAGTGGAGTCCCTCCTGGGTGTGCGTGGAAGGTGTGTGGGTGAACTGTGTGGGCTTTCCCCATACAGAAGGCCTCTAAAGACCAACCTACACACTCAGGATCCCGCCTCTCTCCGAGCCATGACATCCAGCTGGAGCCTGTCAGCAAAACAGCCAACGAGGCAGAAACCGTAAAAGAAGAGGAGAACAAGGAGAACAAAAGCTGTATGAGAGTGAGAATGCCAAGCAAAAAGAAACGTGCATGATAAGGAAAGTGTGATGCAGACGCAGATGCACAAAGTGTGTGTCGGTGGGACCATCCTGGTGTGCAGAATAGGACAACTCCTACACTCACATTCCTTTATATTATATGGAAGTCAACAGGAAGGACACACACATCCCCGACAGCTGCACGCTGATCGGGAAAAGCAGAAGTACCTGTCGCAGGAAGATACTCGCAGGGGGCGTGAAGCTTCCCCCGAGTGAGAATGCAGCGAGAAAGCTGAGGAGCAGCAGCAGAGAGCGTTGTGTTTACTCGTCAGGCCGAGGTGGTCACAGGGCAAGAGCAGCAAGGAGACTCGTCCACAGAGGATCGAAGAAATCCCACACACTCTCTTTCATGTTATTAAATGCATATTTCAAATACTGTCAAATGATATATTATACTTCATGTTTCTATTTACTTTACTAGATTCCAGAGTTTCAGGGTTGAACGTTTTCTTTTTGTTTTGTTTTTCAAAAGAAAAACAACAAAGACAACAATAATAAAGCATAAAAATCCTCCCTGTGTGTCCTGTGTTTGTGCTCATTGTTCCACTGAACACAACATTAATTAGTGCATGCAGTCCTTTGTATTCTATGACTAGCTTGATGACACTGTAGAATTGCTAACAAATTAGCAGTTGTTTGAGTTAATAAAACCAACAGCATTACTAGCACTAGCATTACTAGTTAGCGCTGTGAGACGATTGTCCAAACTACTGAACTAGCAGACAGATCATATAGACTAGCAGGATGAAATATTAATATTACCCTGAAGAAAGCCAGCTGAGTTACATAAAGACCAAGAAATGAATGCAATAGCTCGTATAATTACCTGGCAGGGTAATTATACACATTTTGAGCATTTACTGAGACTGAGATGCTTGACTGAGCTTTGTAGTTGCCTTCAAAGAGCTGTGTTTGTCCCAGAGGGAGAGGATAGGTCAGATGGCAGGGTCTGCAGCCTGCCACAGTCTTGATTTAAAATGTGCCGCGAACGAGACGTTGTCTGTACATGTAGAAAATGTAATATCTAAATAAATTAAGATGAAATGATCAAAGTGAATCAAAGGAGTTGAGACTCATGATTTCTGAACCCTGACCTTGCTGAGACGCTCTGGCTCTCCTCTGCGGTACCATCACAGTGCCCAGTGCACAGCTCGTAGCGCGGGGCTGCTACATCTCTCTGCGCTCTCCTCGCCCGTCTTCTCTTCTTTCATTAGTGCTCCTGTGTTGAGAGGCCACTACAACGGGGCAACAATGACCCCACTGTGTTACCAAGCTTTGTGTGGCATTTTATTCATCTGTACCCCTTCATCTTCCTATCCATGTGACCCCGTTCCCTCTCACACACATCTCGGTATAGTTCCCCTTTCTTCCCCGAGTCCTCCCATCTTTCTCTGCTCTTTTCCTGAATCTCTCTCGCTTCTCTCTTTTTATTCAATGAGGCATTAGTCAATTCACATTTTTCTGTTGTTTGCATGGACGCCTACAGAGTTCCTCTAAGACACTGGCGAGGGCAGAACAGTACAGAGAGCACTGTTCCTTATAGGTCAGGCTGTTATTCTGAACACTAACCTCAATTAACCTTTTTAAAGAATTAAACAGCCTGAACTTGGACCTTTACTGTTTGGCGTGTTCTTTGTTTGTTTGAAAGTATTTTAGTTGAGCACACTGAGCACCGAGGCTCCAACAGCCCCGGGTTTGCTGCTGTTTGCAGAATGTAATTACAAACCTTTATGTCCCTGTGTTTTATGTCCCCAATCATATTTTGAAACTTTTAACAACGTTGACGTTGGTGAAACCAACAGTTATTTTCATTGAAAGTTTCTCTTACAAATAATTTTAATAACTGAGGATGAAATCAGTTGGGAAATAAGCCCAAATGAGCATTAAGGCTGAGGTTAGCACATTTTAATAAAATCAGCATTGTTCAGTTTGACCTGCACGAGATGCTTCTACCTCTCCTTTGATATCACATGTGCTGTTGCAGCTGAACAGTGTCGTCACACACCCATTCCTGTTTCTAACAGATTCCAGGCCCAACACAAAAAACCTTGCAGACGTGCTTAAACTGACCCCAGGACAGCTTCCTCGTTACTGAGAGACTCTCGTGTGTTATTCACAGTCAGAGGAAAAATGTTGTTTACAGGCCAGAGTGTGGACATGAATATGTTAGCTAGTTCCTTCCTTTCAAAGTGAATCAATAACATTAATGAAGGACGAAGAGATTCATCATGCTGTATTTCTTTATTGGCGTTCAGCTGTAGAAGCAGGAGAGACGTACAAACTATGTGGATACAGCTCCACCTAGTGGTAGCACCTAAACACAGTCCACCAAAATAAAAGCGCTTCAGACAGACAGACAGACAGGGACCCTTACTGGATGCTACTTAAGTGACCTGACACCTTTGTGTGTTGTTTGATGTGTTGATATTCTGCAAATCAATTTCCCAAATACGGACTATTATTGAACGTAAAGGATTTAAATTGTAGTTGCATTTAGAGCAGACAGTAATACATGTTTGGATGAACTCAGTATTGGAAAATGATCTTTTGAAACTACACAGACCGACTGTTTACATATTCCAGCAGTCTCCAACAAGTCTGAAAATGTGCCTCATGGGATCACAGATTAATGTCGGAAACCAGTGAGTGGCAACGGTTCTTAAACACAATGAATATAAACAATGATTGACATTTATAATGCAATTATGGAAGAAACACAGGTGATCTACGAGTAACCAAAGCAGTAGAGGCTGAGATATTCTGACTAAGATTCAGACGCACTAAACCTGATTTCTGACCCTGCTCAGTAAACGTGTTCTGCCTGTTTGTCAGCCATGTGACTGTAGTCACCTGACTTATGCAGTCACCTGTTCCTCATTCCCCCGCTGCTCAGCAGTGTATGTTATAAGGCTCTTCCCATAACCAGACCCTTGTTATGGATCTGCATTATCAGGCTTCATACTTTAGGCTGATTTTCCTGATCACATCCCGACTGCTGTCACGTTCTAGTGTATCATTGAGTTGTTACTGGAAGAAGCCAAACAAAGTCAGAACGTTAAACTGCCCATAAATCGTATTCCATTGCACTGATGTACAAGCCTCCACAAACAGCAGCGGTCGATGAATTTTAATGAGGGGAGAATATACACAACAATCCCGTTACTCTAAACACTAAAGCATGTCTCATCTGAGCAAAGCAGATTCTTGCACTGCACGGTGATGATGGTGGCGGGTGACTATTACCGTGCAAAGCACAGCATAACTCAAAGTGAATGACTGTGGAGAAAAGTCTTTCACAACATTTAGCCAAGTCAGAAACTACAGTTAGGAAACACCTTGATTCTAGATGTACAATCCTGTTTCCAACAACATGCAAACCACTCGTTGTGCTCAAGGAAAAGAGGCCAGATTAGACTCTGACCACGTGATGGACACAGCTTTATGGCTGCTCGTGTTCAATGACGAGTGCTGACAGCATTAGGATGGATTTTAATGTAGATATTTTGCAGCATTTTACACATCTGCTGTGTCAAAAAACACAAATCAATCATACATGAATTAACAACATTATCAGATGATATTATCAGAACAGCTCCAGCCTTTTGCTTGAACCACATTCTGGTTCAGGCAAAACACACAAACTTAAAGTGTCTGCAGCAAAGAAGGAACACATCTCAGAGAGGCTCTGATCTGCTGAAACAGTGCAAAATCAGAACATTACAAATGGCACGTGACTACAGCGAGGACCGACAACAACAGCCTGATAAAACAAATCACCATGACACTCTGTTTCACCTTTATCTTATTTTGACAAAAGACAAAATCTGAAAAGTAGCTGAAACTAGTTAATGCAGCAGCAGAAGAACAAGACGTTGTTGTAATGCAGGATCGAATCATCAGTGATTAACTCGGGCTCGAGTTTGTCTCTTTGCTCTCTTCTCCTTCAGCCGCCGGGCCGGAGGGGCCTGGTTCTGCCTGCTCAGAGGGGTTTCTGTCTATTACTGTCATATCGTTTTTGCATCACAATATAAAACACTCTGAGGCCACTGCTGTTGTAGATTGGCACTATGTAAATACAACTGAATTCAACTGAAGTGAATCTGAGACCAGTCTTTGCTTAAAGGAGACCTCATTTCATCTCCCCTCTTCGTGCATGTCTACAAGACTAAACTGTTTGTTCACATTTAATGAGGACAGGCTTCAACTAAGGAGGTAAAATTAACTCCACTGAGCAAAAGGCTGTGAAATTGTACTACTTTTCAGTTTAAAGTTCACTTTAAAATAAAGGGCAGTTTCTTTAACCCTCTATTAGTGATTGGACCCCAAGTCTAGCCCTATATTCTAGAGAAGGTGTTAGTTTGTTTTTGGTGAGTGGTTTGTTCCCTGATACTCAGCAGAACATTTTCTAAACCACAGAAATATCCGGACTGTCTCCGGTTAGAGTTTAAAGTTGGGGCTGTCATGGATTAAACTTGGGCCTCAGTGGGCTTACTGTGATCCTGCAAAGCTGCTGTAGTGGAGTCCCAGAAAGAAAAAGAGTTGTAAAGTACACGATAGAGCCCCTTTTGATTTTTGATTCAAGCCAGCTAATTAAAAGGATTAAACATCCTGTTTGTTGACGCTCGATCATAAACCGCTTATGATCAGTCAGGCTGTTTTAGCTTGTGTCACAGGAAGTTTTCACCCAGACTAAAGGGGGTGAACTTCTGTGCTTGTTGAGCTCCGATCTCAGCCACATACAGAGCCCCAGTTTTCAGGTCTAGGTCTACCAAGTGGGGCTTCACATCATCAGCCAACTGGATCACACTGACCACTCTGCACTGGCCAATCATGCCTACAGGCGGCGCATCCAGCAGTGAAATCTGATTGGTGTTGAGCTGGACAACAACAAAGTACTTTTTGTCTGGGGTAAGGCGCACAGAATAGGGTGCATCTTCAGTAAAGCAGCTCCCCCACGTCCCCAGCCACTCCCCGGTGACAGAATTAAAAACCTGGATCCTCTTGTTTCCTCTGTCAGCCACCCACACCCTCTGGGCCGTGTCCACGTTCACGCTGTGTGGGATGTAGAACTGAGCTAGGCCTTGTCCTTTCTCTCCATGCATCCACATCACCTTCTGCTCTTTGGACAGCTTAATGAGGCGGTTGTTCATCCCTCCATCACCGTCCACAATATAAATTTCCCCAGAGTCGTGGACAAATATCTCGGCGGGCTGATCAAACTGCAGGGGGTCCAGTCCAGAACCTGCTTTTCCTGGCGTTCCAAGCACCTGAGACGAACAAATCGAGAATCAACAGGATGTTTTCTATTCCTAGAATCACACTAGATACTTCAGAAACAGCTTTACTTAGCACCAAATCACCTGTAGCAACTTTCCTGATGGCGTGTAGCGTTTGATGCAGTGACCATACGGGCCGTTCCCCACATCTGTGATCCACACGGTGGGGTTCGATGAAGCTGCATCTGCTAGAAATATTCCATGAGGCTTCTCCAGGGTGGTTGTATTCCAGGACATGAGGTAATCTCCGTCTGTAGTGAACACCAGCACCTTCGGAGCGTTGTCACCTAAAGGAAAGTAAATGCAAGCACAGTGACATATATGCTGCACTGCATCAGACTCCACATGCAGCCAGCATTTAACAAAGCTTGGTGTCCTTTAGTTTTAGTCCCTGCTGAGGACGTATGGCTGTAAAAGGTCAATGATGTGAGCTGGTGTTTGTCCATGAGGAGCTCTACAAGTCAGCTTGATGCAGCGACTCTCTTACTAACAAGATCTGCATGTGAACTGTAAGATGCTGTGCATGTGTGAGAGAGGGAGAGGTCGCAGCGGTGTGGGATAACATGCTGGGTTAAATGGACTGAGAGCTGACATGTGCTTCATTTAAAGGAGGAAGAGAAATAACTGCTGATTATTACACGACCGACTCCTGACCACAAAACTGTGACACTGCAGAATTTGTTTGTCCACAAACCGATGCACTTGTTAAGCAGAGAACTGCAGCACAATGTCAAACCTCTCGTGTGTACTGACGTTTTGTAATTTTCTGAGTGATTTTTTCTTTTTTAAAATCATCTTCTTCTTTCGGTGTATCTACTCAGATTACAGATACTTTGCTAATACATTCACAGATTCAAAACTGCGCTGTATCATGTACTAAATACCACACACAGATGTCCCTCCACACCACAGCTGACCAGCCTTCGGCCGATGGTGATTTTTCGTTTTTATGGGCCAATGTTTTTTTGGTTTTTGTTTATTTTGTAATGGCATAAACAATGAAAGGTGGTTGATTGGACAATGTGCCATGATCAATTCTGAAATGGACCAATTACAGCCGAGGAGGTCAGATGCACCCGCCCCCTTGTCTTATCACAGATACACAGAAGAAAATAGTATTGATTCGTCCCAGACTTCAGCTACAAAGCTGGAGTTATTCTGTGTCTTTGCTGCACAGCTGCCTCTTCTCCTCTCATTCTCTCCCGTTGCTACTTCAATCATGAAACTGATCAATGATCAGCTGATCGGCTTTCCTCTCTTGTTTGTTTATCGCTCACTTTGCGCCAGAAAGAGGAAACCAGCAGATGTCGCGCTAAACAACAGCAGCACATTTAAGCTTGATCAGCTGTTGTTAGAATTTAATATTAGTTTCTAGTATCAGCTGATGTTTGCTGGAGCCACAGCTGTAAAGCTGCTGGTCATGATATGGTTTGTATATCTGGTGAGAGGGAAACATGAAGATGAAACCAGGAGATGTCCTTACTGGATCATCAGAGCTGTGATGGAGAAACAGGTTTACCTTTTAGGTGACATGGATGAGTTGAAGTTATGAGCTGTTTCTGAGAGACAAATAACACCAGGATCCTTTTCTAAGCAGCTGACAGCTGGTAACTGTGCAGGGGCGGGTCTAGCAAAGTGTTGCCAGGGGGGCAGGTAGGGCATTAACAGGGAGAGGGGGGCACAAAGAAATACTTTTCTGTCTTATTCTTATTTAAAATGTCTCACTTTTAATAAATAATTATCTGAATCTTTAAACTAAAGTGGTCATCTGATGTAACCTGTATAGAAATCATACATATACCAACAAGACTGTACATCACTGTCACTGCAGTGTTTCATTCAAAGGCTTTGTAGCTTTTCCTACAATACCTGGGCCTCTACTCAAAATGCCTGGGCCCATTTTGTGCTCCACACTGGGCCCTGCTCCACACTGGGTTGCATTGGCAACATCTATAAAAGCATCGCTGCCACCTGGTGCCCTTACACTCGGATACAGTGAGCTACTTCATCTGACCTCAGCACCACTGTTTTACTACCTTTATTATATTTGTTGTGTTCAAATTAACTTCTGTAATGAAGCAGTTTCCAAATGTCGACCTTATCGTAACAGATAACAATTAAGATCATCTTCATCTGCACTGACACACTGATGACGCAGTCACCATTATGATGTTTGACTCTGAAGTACTTTACCAACAGAGTGTGATTACCTCTCTGAGCCACATACACCACCCCAGCATACTGGTTGACTGCCACTCCAAACACGTCTCCGGTGTAGAGCTCCGGGTTCTTGGGCCAGCTCAGATCCAGTTTGTACAGGGGTCTGCCCAGCAGCTGGTAGTCGTGTCTGAGGCTCGAGCCGCCCGGCTGCTGGCTGCTCATGGTTCCGTAAAGCACCATCATGAGCAGGACCAAAGAGGCCATGCTGGAAACGATCAAACACGTATGACTTGTCTTTGTCATCAGCATCAGTGGTTTTGCTGTTGGCGTGTACTTCATTTAACACTCTCGTTTTAAAGCTCCCAGGATGCTGCGTACGTGTCCGCGCAGGACGCACAGGCGGAAGTCGGCTTAGCTACACGGGCTACGGAACCAGCAGAACCTTCGATACCCTAACCCTTCGATACCTGCTAAGATATTATACGGCTAAAAGCTCGCGATTGTCTTATATATTTGAATCCCACCGACCAAACAGAAAGACACTTCCTCTTCAGCACTAAACGAAAACAAAACAGGCTGTCACGTGAGACAAGCACGCAAAGCATTTCTGTTTATTATGTCGCAATAAAACCGCGTGAAGAAAAAGAAAAAACTAGATTCATTCGAGTTCAGAAATAACCACTGAATAAAGATGAATTTAAAAAATAGACCCATGAGATTTAATATATAACGTAGCATAGACAAGCTAAGATATGAATATCGTTGAGGTTTTATTTTTACAGAAACATTTCTATTTCCGGTCGCTTGAATCAGCAGCAGGAGGAGGAGGATGCTCGGGGATGCCTGTGTTTCCCTGTCTGGTTTTATGTGTAATGAGCTGTAGTCAGCGGGATTTACAGACAGCGTTAAAGAAATGACTTCTTTTGCGTGTATCTTTATGACTCTGCGTTATTTACATATCTGTGTTACAGCAACAGAAGACCACAGTGGGGCCCCCACAGTGGGGGGCACAACTGTCAGCTAAGAACAGGAAACTGAGGCCACACTTCGGACTCACCAAAAAGAAACAGAAGATTGAAAAACACTCAAAAGGCCTCCACAGTAAACAGATCCGTGGGATGTGCTCGGAAGAGCAGCTCTCACACAAAACTGACTCTGTTTGTTGCAAGGGAACCGGGTGTTACTGTATTTGCTGTTACTGTTTAAGACAGGAAAAAACAATACAATTATTATCTAAGGATTACACTGTGAAACAGTAGAAGAATGTTAAATTCCAGAAATACTAACTTTCTGTCAAGGTCTGATGGCTCTTCATGTATTCACTGTGGAATTCAATGAGTCTTGAAGCCAGTGGACAAGAATTTTACAAAATTGTTTCAGAATTTTGTCCCTACCCTCACCTATGGCCACGAGCTGTGGGTAGTGACCGAAAGAACGAGATCGCGGATACAAGCGGCAGAAATGAGCTTCCTCCGAAGGGTGGCTGGCCTCTCCCTTAGAGATAGGGTGAGAAGTTCGGCCGTCCGGGAGGGGCTCAGAGTAGAACAGCTGCTGCTCCACATCGAAAGGAGCCAGCTGAGGTGGTTCGGGCATCTGACAAGGATGCCCCCTGCGCGCCTCCTGGGTGAGGTGTTCCAGGCATGTCCCACCGGGAGGAGGCCCCGGGGCAGACCCAGGACACGCTGGAGAGATTATATCTCTCGGCTGGCCTGGGAACGCCTTGGTGTTCCCCCGGATAAGCTGGAGGAGGTGGCTGGGGAGAGGGAGGTCTGGGCCTCTTTGCTTAGGCTGCTGCCCCCGCGACCCGGCCTCGGGTAAAGCGGATGAAGATGGATGGATGGATGGATGTTTCAGAATTGTTAGAAACGCCTAATTTAATATGTATTCAAGAAATATGGTTGAAATGACAGTTTGATTGTGTCAGATATTGGTATACAATCAGGAGTCACAGACAGACTAGAAAGGTGAAGAATAGGACATACATGTGGTATGTCTTATCCCAGAATAGGACATGGTATAATATTATGAATGTAATCAAGGTATGGACAGATAAACATAGTGTGACGATATCATGTCATTGTGTGGTCTATTATCATAATCCTAGCAACACACCGAGAACTGATATACTGAATGACGTTGGTGTCCCCATCAGAGGAAATGTGATGTGGGGAGTCGTAGCAGAACTCATTCATGTGAATGAAGAGATTGAAAAAGTTCATAAATGATCATGATTGTGTGTATATTAGTAAAGGGCACAAGCTATCCCAATCCCCTCAATCAAACCAAGCAGTTATAGTGTAAATAGTCAATTCAGGTAAAGACCCAACAAATCTGTTAAGCTATAGATCCATGGCATTAAGATCAGGGAGCATAGAGTTGATGATAACAGAGGCTCCTCATCAAATGTGGGGAGGGACTTCTGCAACTCAGAAAACAAGCAGTAAATAGCAAATTGTAAAAGTCGATATTAGAATTCCTGTTTGGTAGGACAAAAGAAGTAAAAATAGGTGCCGACTGTCGTATGATATGTCGTATATTATTTAACATAAGGAATAATGACGTTTTTGAAAAGACTGAACAAATGTAGGAAAATTGCATTATGCTAAAGATGGGGCGCACTGGGTAGAAAAATGGAATGTCTCTGAAATAAAATGCAGCCTGCAGGAAAGGAAGTAGAAGACTGTGCAAATAAGTCGGGATTTATCCTATATTTATTTATTTTATCAGTTAAAAAAATCATGTCTTTTTAAAAAAAAATACTAAAAATCAGTACATTCATGGTTACAGGTGCACGTGGTGAGATTTCTACATGCTTGTTTGATGAGAAGCTAAACTGGTGTTAAAGAAAGTTAGACACAAGTCTAGTTTCTGCTTTGTGTGTCTCTCAAGTCGAAGTAGACGGGAGGAAAGAAGAGCTTATCTGCCTGTGTATGTGTTCAGGGAATATAAAGGTGGACTTGTTGGCAAAAATGAATTCAGTTTATAGGAAATTAGCACCAAAGGAAAAAATATAATTCATAATCATATGCAGAAGATTTGATATGAATGTTGAGATAGTGGACACACAAATACATCTACAGAGTCCATTAAGTAGTAAGTAGTTTTGAACAGCATGCAGGGCAGGAACCCAAAGCAGGAGATCATATAGGACTGACCCATACACTACACCCATTAACACCCCGTCTTTACTCTATTATGACAGAAAGTGTTAAAAATGCAATAAGTGCGAGTGGGGAGAGATTTAGTAGCGTGATTGAAAGGATCGTAATCAGAACTTTACATGTTAGAGGAAGCACCACAGATTATGTTATTATTACAGGAGCATCTTTGAACTACAGGATTGAGAATACAGCTCGTTTCCTCTGCTAATCTGTCCACACGCCAGTGCAGGCGGTGATGCTGCTGCATGCTTTACCGACGCCGTTAAAATAACTAACAGAAGAAGAAGAAGAAAGCCGACCCAGCACCACAGTTGACCAATCAAGATGCACGCTAGCTGTGATGTCACGACGCTGCTGTGGCTGTGCAGCGAGGCGACTCTTGCTTCCTTTACAGTAATTTTCTTGTAATTATTTTATTCGAGCTTTTGAATCTCAGTGCGAATGACAGTCAGTGAGGGACAGAGGCGCGTTTCATGTAGTGTAAGCCGTCGAAGGATCGACTCCATGGAGGTCGTGGACAGCCCGCTCAACCTTGTAAGTTTGATGTTGCAATAAGAGGCTATCTTTACAGCAGCTAGGAGCTAGCGGCTAGCCGCTTTGTTGTTAGCTTTGCTGCTGTTGTGCTGCGACTCATTTGCTTCGTAAGTCAGATGTTGGAGCAGAGACTGGCGTTACTCTCAAGGCGTAAAGTCGGGAAAAACAAGAATATATGGATCTGTTTTACTCGCAGAGCCATTCAGGCATCACTAGCAACATAGCGCAATGCTTTTATGCCTCATAAAACACCGCTGCAGTACGTTCACGAACAGAGCCTAACCAGCGCTCTGCGCATGGTTTATTTAGTCGGTGACAAATACACAACCGTGGCCGAACAGACGGCACGGTTGGGTTGCTGTTTACACTCATTGGTGGAGCTACTTCGACTTTCCAATTTATGGGAACATTCCAGTTACCTCGGAAATCAGAACCAGAGCCGCGTCATCCCCATTCACTCCAACGGAACGTTTCGTTTTTTACAGCAATGGCGGATCATGCAATAGTTAGCAATATACGCTAACCGCACCATAGAGATGCAGAAGTGAAAGAGAAGATGTTTAAAAAATAAAGTGCACCCAGCTCAAATTTACTCGTGGGGCACAAATCATCAGGAGATGTAGGTGCTGTATGTACACAAAGGATCAGGATACTGAAGCAGTGGACAGAGCCTGGACAGTTTCCTTCGTATGGTTTATGTAGTGAGTCACAAATACAATAGTGGGATTACAGATTAAAATCTTTACCTTTATTGTCACGATCCTTGTTTGTTAACTTAAGGGTCTTGTGGCTTCTCCGACTTTCCAAGTATAAATTGGTTGAGGAGGCGTTCCAGATGAAAACGGCACCTTCTGACGTCAGCTGGATGCTGACTCTGGCCCGCTTGTCCGCATTTAGCAGACACATAGGCCACCCATGTCAGCAATGCACAGTCAGGGTTTTAGATGATTGATCAGGAGCATGTCTGCGACACATGCAACCCTTCTCCATTTGATCTTAATATTTCCTCCTAACTTAGCTACAGCTCTGAAACTCGGTCATCCAGGATTACAGTAGAACTACCAGCTAGTGTAACATGTCAAGAACAAAAAACACAGTAAATCACATAAAATCCAATTTATCGCATCTAAAGACTTAAAGTCTTCAGATTGTATCGGATCATCAGTCTCATTTTCATAGCATTAATGTTCATTGTCACGTATGACAAGAAGTTTTCTTACAGTAAAGAGGGGAAGCTAGTCTGTTTCGTATTTTTGCTTCATATATTATCCCTGGTTTCATTCCACCACCTCTTTAACATTCTCGTAACACATTGCATTCCCTGTCTTACGTTCTTCAGGCTCACCAGCAGTGCAGACAGGCCGACCGTTTGGTAGCTGCTGGGAAGTATGAAGAGGCCATCTCCTGCCATGGAAAAGCAGCAGGTAGTCTCAGTTTCACACACACTCCTTACAGTCTTCTTCGACCACAGTCTTTCTCCTCACAGTCCTGCCATGTAGTGCATTGCTCCTCTGTAGGTGCTCTGCAGAGCGGAGGTCGTTCACTGAATGTGCTTTGGTCTCTTTCTGGACTTGATCTGCTTTTATGCAGAATCAGGAAGTAACCAAACAACGAGTAGAACGTTACAGTGCTGACTCTCCTCACATAAGCAAACTGCATTTCACTTCCTATATACTTTTACGTTGTAGCCATGGTAACATCTTATAAGAAAGCGTCTGAGGAAGGGTGGTGTTGTTGGGTTTGGGTTTTTTTTACTGCATCCACTTCACTCCAATCCAGCGCAACAAATACTGTCCCTGTCTTATTGTGATGACCACATTAAACTGATGTTTAATCCAATATACTGTGTGTGTGTTAGGTGTGTATTCTGTCTCATCTCTCTCTCTCTCTCTCTCTCTCTCTCTC
>NW_005187629.1:428414-474600 GCF_000239375.1 Pundamilia nyererei | reverse complement strand
CACACACACACACACACACACACACACACACACACACACACTGTCTCACTACCAGATTTTCTGACTGAGGCAATGAAGGCACCCGTGTGTGAGCAGGTGAGACACTCAGTTTTATCTTTTTATCTGTCTGTGTTTGATCAGTGATGGAGTGAAACATAATCTGTAAACATGCTGATTCAGATTCACACACAGTTCTAACACCACCTGTAGCATGCTGTAGATCATCTAGACCAGCGGTCCCCAACCTCTGGGCCGCGGACCGGTCCGTGAGTCGTTTGGTACCGGGCAGCGAGAGTTGAGGCTCGGGTGTGAAATTTATGGTTTTCAGGGTTTTTATCGTTAACTCCGTTTCCTGGGTCTTTTCCCGTGTTGTAGTTGTGTCTTATTTTGAAAGAAATATTTACATGTTACCATAGTGACCAGAGAGCATTAAGGGGCAGAGAGGAGGACGCTGCTAAAAAAGTTACACAATTACACAGTGAATTCATGTTTATTATTATATTTACCAAATACCAGTTTTTGTCTCGGTCGTGTCGTTTTATTTTGCTCTATTTATCTGCGACACCTTAAAGGCCGATGAGTGAAAATATTGTCTGACATTAAACCGGTCTGTGGCCCAAAAAAGGTTGGGGACCACTGACGTAGACCCCAGAGGAAAACTGAAGCCATGACAACTCAAGTTTGTTTTTGTTTTTAAAGCAGCAGCTGAAGTTAAGGGTCACTTCCTCTAAAATGTCCATCTTATCATCAAAGAAAAATTTAAGGGGAAAATAAACTTAATGTAATGTTGAACATGTAACATCAGGAAGACAGCGAGACAGTGGGTGAGGTGTAAAAGCAGGAATGACAGACGGAGTTTCAGGCAGGAGTACATCGGTAGCTCTGATGGTCAGTGGTCATGTTGACAGTTGAAGAAGAGCAATGAAAATCAGTGGACGTGAGACAGAATGCATGTGTGAATGAGACGGGTGTAACCGCAGACCCTGTACATTACACTGCTGTGATGTATGGTTTGGAGACAGCAGCACAAACAAAAAGAGTTGAAGATGCTAAGACTTCTCGTTAGGCCTGACCAGGACGGACAGGATTAGACATGAGGGTGTCAGAGGGGCAGAGCAGGACCACAGAGCAGATTCAGGGGTGTAGTGACAGAGGTGACCTGCACATGTCTGCTGTAAATAAAAACTACATTGACATGTGGTCTCCGTGGCCTCTTCTTGGTTGGATATGCTGAGGATTTTTTTTATTAGCACTACTACTGTTAATCAGTCTCTGTGCAAATCTCAATAAGTAGTAATCTGTAGTAGTCTTAAAAACAGACAAATCTTAAACGTAGGAAAGTCAGAAGTCACCCACCCACCTGATCGTCAGAGTTTCAGAGCTGATTGTTTGTGTATGTCTTGTATCACGACAGTGATTGTTTGTTCCTTGGCTGTAGGCTCGTTTGTCCATGGAGCTGCAGAGGGACAGTCACATTAAACAGCAACGGTTAATCCAAGAGCGCTGGAAGAGAGAAGCTCGGCGAGAGGCGGTTAAGACACGACTTGGTCTAGTGCAGGCTACCGGGCCAGGGTTCTTTTCAAAATCTCCGTCCACGGGCAGCAGCCGGCCCTATGCCTCTCCAGGCGCCTCAGCTGCAGAGCTTGGAAGCGTCGGGCAGAGGGAGTATGACACCTTACTATACCAGCTTCAGACTCGGCAGACTGGAGGAACACAGATTTTAACTCCAGTGTGTTCGGGATCTAAGACCACCAAAGATGACAAAACGCGCCTGGAAGAACAACAGACGACCATCGAGAACTTGCGACTCCTGGTTGACGGCCTGACGAACGAAAACCAGCAGCTGAGAGCCGAGAACGAGCGGCTACGACTGGAAAACATGAGGCTGCACTCGGAGGCAGCCGACTTTGTGGAGCGCTCCGAGCTCTGGGTGCTCCCACAAGCAGGTGGTCCTATGGGAACCGGAGTTGGACAGGGAGGGGAGAGTAAAAGGAAGGGAAAGGAGATCGCAATCCCTCAGCTGCCACCGTTGGAAATGCCAGCTCAGGAAGACCTGTGTCTGGATGACCTGCCTCCTCTGGAGCTGCCAGAGGACATCCAGAATGAACTGCAGGAGCTACTAGACAGGGATAAGCTGTAATAGAACACATCTCACACACACACATACACACACACATACATGTGGTTCAACCAGTACGACTTTGAGTTCAGATGCCAAAACGTTATACAGTGAAAGCTACCGGCTCGACCCACGAGGCCTCTGCTCAGGTGGAATCAGACGACAAACGGGAACATCAGAGAGGGAGGAAGTGATAACGCTACTATCACTGGTGCAAGGCAGTCCGAGCCACAGATAAAGGAAACGTTCACTAATCTGTGAGAAGAGCAGCGAGGCTGTGTGTCAGCATGACTTACACTGAGAGCAGGACAGGAATACGGGCAAGGTTTTCCCAAAACTTTCACTTATGTCTCAGACTTCTACTGTGTTATCACATGACCCAGATCTCATACAGCATTCAACGACAGCTTAGTTCTGTCAGCAGCAGATCAGCTGATGTTTCCCACAGATTTAGACTTTATTTAAGGTGTTGTGGAAGCGGGGGTGTGTGCAAGTGTGTGCATTATTATGAAAGGACACACACACACACACACAGCTTTCCTACAAGAGTTATGACATAATTCTGTGTATGTGTGCTTTGTGGCTCCAAACTCAGCTGCTCTCAGAATAACTGGTCCTGCGGATGAACTCCGTCCTGGACGTTTTGTTCCAGGTGTTCGGCACCGCAGGCCTGAGCTGGATTTTAAGTCACATGAGAGGTAAAGACTGAGTGTCGATTGTCTGGATGAACTGCTCCTAAAATTCTTTTGTATCCACACGGATGCATTCAGATCATGTGTAACTTCATTATAAGAAAGCATACTGGTGTTAGGGAAAAGCTTGTAATAGACTCATTGATGTTTTTCTGAGCAGATACTTGAAGGCTAAAAAACAAACAAGCCTTCTGATGTTCTTCTTATTCCCCACCAGAAATGTAGAGACACACGGGTTATCAATGGGTGTCAGTGGGGATCAATAGGAATGAAGGCTGACGCATGCAGTGTCATCAGCGAGCAGATATGTTGATCTATTCTGAAGAGTTGATACATTAAGGTTTCCAACAAACACCATGTGAATAATGACAGTGTTCTTCAAAGGTCAAAGGGCAGAGTCCATCAGATGCTTCACATAGTTCTTCTAAAACAAGTGTAGTTGTGGTTTGTTGTGTCTCAGGATCTTCATGTCTGTACTGTTTGATGTTGACGTCATTCATCGTGTCTTGTTGACTCTGCTAACAAACTGTAGTCTGCATTTTATTTCCTGTTTTGAAACCAAGTAATTATTCATTAATGGAAATGTTTAGTCCTGAGCGTTTGCAGTACCATATCATCTGGTGGTCACGCATACATTAAACTACAGTGTGCTCTAATGGTAACATCAGCTGTGTTTACTGTAGACCACATGTGAATACAGTCAAATACTTGACTTCTTGGACGGGTGCATCTCAGCAGGCCTGGTTTCCAACACACAAAGAGCATGAAGGCAGCAGAGCACTCAGCTCAAACTCATCTTGACTGGGGTGAGCAGACGGTGACGGGCTGACTCTGTGTCAAGCCCCAAAGTTAAGCCTCACCAGTATCCAAATAGCAGAGGCACCCTCCTTATAGCTGTGGCAGGGTAAGACTATTGTTTGAGGCCAGTGAACATGCTTTCTAATGTGGGTAGCTGGGCATTGTAACGTGGGAGTCTAAGGGGAAAGAGTCACTCTTGGCGCGAGCTTCAAGTGGCCGGTGGAGGAACTACAATTTATGTCAGTTACACGTTTTTAGTCCCAAATGTGGCAGTTTGTACATTACCTGCAAAGCCAAAAGAAGCACCTTCGGTAATCTGAAGCTCTCTTAAATGTTTGGCTCACAGTCATCCCAGGATGTGACTTTGTGAATTTCTTTTTGTTTGGACGCCTCAAATAACTGAAGATATTTTGATCCACATCATAAAATCTGAACACTGATAACAGAAGGAGCAGAATGCAGCATAAACTGCAGGCAGGGCACGTTTATATTATCATAGGCCGTCAGTGAACATCCAGCGAGGCTAGTCCAGCTTAATCACAAAGCCATCCCTTTAAAAGATTCTTATTGATGGATCGTTCACGTCCCGACACTCACCGGCTCCTGAAATGAAGCTGTGGTGCAGCTTTAACCGAGCTGAGCAAGCGTTTAGTCCAGCATGTCTACGAGCAAAGCTGATCGTTTATGTCGGCACAACAGAATAAAGAGGACTCGAGGCAACTTGTTTACTGTGTTGCTTGCAGTCTAATGCATGCAGCACGTGCATGCATACTATCACATATTTCGAGGCACTTGTACAAACTCGTGTATTCACTTAAGAGAGTGCATTTCCTTCCTGGATCCACTATGATGAAGATGAAGACGTGGCTACACACAGGACACTTTGCTGCATGTCCCAGCTATGCAAAACTCATTCATTGTAAGCCACGTGTTTGGCTTAGCTGGCCTTTAAATCGATGGTGATGTGAACAGTTGTACAAAATGATGTTCTGTTTTTGAATAAAGCTAACTGACTGTCAGTCTCAGAGTGTCATTTGGACTTCATGTTATTCATGTGTTTTTGAAATGAGCTTTACAGAAGCTGCTTTATCATTCTCACAGGGCATGAATGCAGCAGGACAAACCTGCCAGATGGTCAGCTATCAGAATCACAGCGGCTGAAAAAGCTTCAAGTTGTCTTGTTTTTGGACAAGTTTTTGACTCATTGACTGAAAGCAGCAGCTCTAAAACCGCCTCAGTTCTTCCAAATGCCCAAGCGCTTAACTAAGGCCCACACATCTGTGTCCCAGCTCGCCACTTGTGGCCGGTTGGATCAGAGATTTGTTAAAACACCACTGAAGACATTCTTACTGCTGATGCTTCACTTTAAGGGTTTCACTTGCAAACCACCTAGAGCTGTCGAAGCAACTACAGGGAAATGTCAAGTAGTATTTGAGCAGTTCAGTAAGCACTGGTTCTGAGAATGGGCCACCAATATAGGTAAGTTAGTTGAGCAGGTGGCTCATATGCTGCTGGGCCATTTTCCTGCAAGTCATTAAGCCCATCTATAAAGGCTTAAAGCCAGAAATAAAAATCTTATTTTAAATCTGGCTGATCTCCTTTTCAAGATCAGAAGCACATCTAGAGCTCTGTGTGTAATCTCATTTGGTTCCATTGTTCTTGCAGCTTTGTAACTGATGTCATAAGGAGGCAGTTCTGGAGTGTCGTCCAGGTGCATGCTCGCTGCATGCTCGCTGCATGCTCGCTGCATGCTCGCTGCATGCTCGCTGCATGCTCGCTGCATGCTCGCTGCATGCTCGCTGCATGCTCGCTGCATCCAGGTAAGTAAATCCTAAAAGACTGATTGTGTTCATCTGGACGTTTTCAATGACAGAAATGTTTCGTCACTCATCCAAGTGACTTCTCTGGCTTTTCAACCCCAAAACACGCTGCACCAAAAGCTGGCCCACCCCAAGGATCGGGTCCCCGACACAAACAGAGTAACATAGTGTACGCTGTTAAGTGCAGGATTTATACATCGGGGAAACCAAACAACCTCTGGCTAAGAGGACGGCACAACACAGCAGAGCCACCTCGTCAGGCCAGGACTCTGCAGTCTATTTACACCTACAGGCCAGTGGACACTCTTTCAAGGATGAGGATGTAACATCCTGGACAGGGAGGGACGCTGGTTTGAGGGCGGAGTCAAGGAGGGAAAGACCATCTCTGAATGGAGGAGGGGGCCTGAGGGTACATCTGTCACCATCTTACATGCTGTGATTGCAGCCATTCCCCAACTCTCTGCGAATGGGACTCATGGCCATTGATCAGTGGTTGTTGATCAATGGTCATCAATTTGCATGATTAAGATTAAGGACCTGACCTCCCAGCCCATCGTTCCTTCAGTGGGCTGGTTTCAGTCATTATGCAAATGCACTGTTTATAAGATTGGAACCTGCAGTCAGCTGAGACTGAAGACGTCACCTGATGATGAAAGTTTCTCCCTCTGAAAACGTCCAGATGAACAGAATCAGCCTTTGGGATCAGACTCTTGGCTTTACTGCTGTCAGTGACGGGCAGTGTTCTTATATTGACAGAACCACATTCATGTGCTGTTGTCAGATTCATCTTAGCCCTATACAAACTCTGTACTGTGTGATTTGCACACACTTCTAATTGCTGTTGGTGTGAACTGTGAGCAGAGCAGCTCTGGCAAAACGGGTTTTTCTGGCAAAGGGAGAAGTCCAAAAGCTGCTCTGTGGGCGGCTTCAATCATCAGCTTCTACGTAGTTTATTACAGTTTTTCTCAGTTGCTTTGGTGCATTTCTCACAACAGAATTAAACTAACACAATAGTCAGTTCAACCTCCACAACATGTAGTCGTTTTGGCACAACCTTGTGGCAGTTTCCATATTCATTTCAAGGCAAATGCCTTTGGACATGAAGCAGTTGAGTAAGTACAAATATCTAAAGAATGGTCACTTTTGACTTGCTGTTCATCACCATCTCCTTGCTTTGATCATGAATGTCACAATTATTTATACTTGTGCCGGCTGAATAGTCATTGTCCTTACAACTAATAGTCTTCATTTCATTGCTTGTGTCAGTGCACTCAAAATTGTTGAACATCTTGTCAAACAATTTGTACACCCATTTTGAAAACCCTATTTTTAAGGAGTTTCCATGAAAATCTCCATAAATTACTTTTCTCAGGTGAACCTTATCTCACACTAGTGAAAATTGGTGTGTGTTACTCTTACTTGCAACCAATGAAAAGCCTCTTCTACCCAGTCACAGGTGAATCGCGTTACAGGATCCCCTACTCTACAAGTATATATATAATGTAAACCAACAGACAGGATTGGCATGAGGTGCATACTGAATCTACAAAACTGCAGAACATGGAACGTCAGCCTTGTGGAAGAGGGGTGAGGATCGGTGGAGGACGAGGACAAAACCGGGCAAGAAGAGGCCAACCACATAGACACGTCCCTGACGAAATCAGGGCAACACTTGTGGGTCACGTGATAAACCATGGCCTCACAATGGCCGAGGCTGGTCGAAGGGTGCAGCCAAATGTTGGGAGAACTACTGTAAGTTCCATTATTCAGACGTTTCGTCGGGAAAACAGGCGAGCATGCTGTAATGTAGTTATTCAGCACAAACTAATTTGCTCTGCACTTTCATAGTCATACAGGAGACTATATAGACGTACTGTAACTGAAGCGCAGACTTGGTGTGGCATAGTGTGCTGTGGTACAATACAGTAATGCTGTAAAGAAAGGAGTTTTGAATGATAGTCCTGTAACAATTACTGTAAGCATGTTTGTGCTTAAAGGACTGCCAGACAACCTAGAAGAGGTGGACGAGGTCCACTTTTGACTCCGCAGCAAGAGGAAAGAATTTGTGCAATGGTGGCTGCAAACAATGCTTTGAGACTGAGAGAAATGCAAAGAGCTGTCGTAGAAGATGACACCATCTTCGGAAATATTCAGTCAATATCGATTTCCACCATAGACAGAGTCCTCAGACGGAATGAAATGTCCATGAAGCAGTTGTGCAAAGTACCATTTGAACGGAACAGTGAAGGAGCTCCGTCACCAGTATGTACAGGTAAAACATGTTTGCATATGTACCTCTGTTTACTGTAACAGTTTTGGCCATGTACTGCACTTACATTTATGCATGTTACTGTAATCCTATTCACAGTTCAAACTGTACAATCTGTTGTGCCAAATGCACCATTACAGACTTTTTTAGTCTCATCCTTTGGATAGCGTATCCTGGAACTGGAGGCCAGGGAACCCCTGCACACGTTTGTATATCTTGACGAAGCGGGATTCAATCTCGCAAAAGGCAGACGGCGTGGACGAAAGAGCCACCATTGATGTCCCAGGCCAACGAGGAGGGAATATTACAATGTGTGCAGCAATCTCAGAAAATGGCGTTCACACCCATATTCCTCGTGTTGGTGCATACAATACACAACACCTGTTGGCTTTTCTGGACGCTCTTTATGGGGCCCTAATCCCACAAAATGAAAGGGATGATCCTGGTGGCAATTGGACAATGTATGTAGTGGTTTGGGATAATGTTAGCTTCCATCACTCTGCAGTAGTCGGGCAGTGGTTTGCAGGACACGACAGGATGCTTATGGAGTTTCCTCCTCCTTACACTCCATTCCTAAATCCAATTGAGGAGTTTTTCTCTTCCTGGAGGTGGAAGGTATATGACAGGCATCCTCATACCCAAATGACCCTGCTAGCAGCTATGGATGCAGCTTGTGATGACATCACAGCAGAGTCCTGCAGACACTCCAGACGATGCTTTCATAGATGCATCGATAGAGCTGACATTCGCTGTGATGTTGATGCAAATATGTGGGCAGACAGACGGGAGCGTCTAGATATCAATGATTGATATGCAGCAGTGTCTGTTTTTCAGGTTTTTGTTTCATGACTACTGCAGTAAGGTTTACTGTCTAAGTGAGTGGGTTTGATTTGCTGTATTTCCCCAGTTGCACAAAGCTGTGAACAGTTTCAATTAAATATTATCAAGAGTGCATATGAAGTCTTGATTTTCCTTTGCAAGTTATGGTTTTCAACATGCCGTGCATGCTGTCCAGACTTGACATGTCATTGGGAAGCACCTACAAAGAACTCCGTCACAATGAGAACATGTTGAAACCATTTGATTTTGTGAGCAAAGGTGCTGGTGTAGTGACTTGTAATTGTGACGCCCTGACACTTTGATATAAGTACTTGCTTTGGATGGATATATTTGTTTTGATGAAGTGACTCGCTTTTGCAAGTTATCCACCATGTTTTGCAGTTTGCACCAATTGTTTTGAGAAGAGCCTTAGTAGTGGTGCA
The DNA here is from genome assembly GCF_000239375.1 of Pundamilia nyererei. Classification (NCBI taxonomy): domain Eukaryota; kingdom Metazoa; phylum Chordata; class Actinopteri; order Cichliformes; family Cichlidae; genus Pundamilia; species Pundamilia nyererei. The sequence goes on along the minus strand of NW_005187629.1, from coordinate 465,640 downwards.
GAGATCAATTCTGTTGTGAGAAATGCAAAGCAACTGAGAAAATGTAATAGTAGCAAATGAAAAATGATCTGACCACACTTTGCTCCTGAAAACGCCCGAGTGGCACCACACACTGAAATATGAATTATGACCATGGGCCAGAGTACTGTTACAGCGCCCAACACCACAGGAGTACAGTTCATACATTTGTATAATTTTGTAATAAAATGAATTGTCTGTTTCACCTGCGCTTCTTCTGTAATATTAACACTGTACAATATTGTTTCATAGTCTCACACAAAGATTTTAACAGGAAACATTAGATCTACTGCAAACTCTCAGAACTGAATAATAATGGACAGACCACAGGATCTGTTGGCCTGACTGCAGTCAGACAAACTTTCTTTTATTACACCTCCACACACCAGGTATCTTCCCCACAAAGGTCACACAGCCACAGTGCTTTGTGTGGATACAAAGCTTTGATATCATTAGTCAGTTACAATGGTTACATGGACCCGCTGATGTGAATACGTTTGGCTTGTTGTTGCATCAAAGCAAATAAAAAAAGGCTGAAAATTGAACCAGGACACGATGACACATCGACATCGTTTCTGCCAGAGAAACGCAGAAATCACAACGTCGCTCAACCAGCAGTGTGCGAGGAAACGAATGCTACGAGCAGCTGTTATCAGCATCCATCAGCCACCTCGTGCTCTGCATCCTCTCACAGCTAGTTACATTAAAATTGAGATGACAAGCAAGGACAGCATAAAGATAAAAAAGTATAAGAGGAGGTATATGTGCAAAACATGTGGTTGCATACAAAACACCTTTTGATCACCTCACAAAAAAAACACCATTCAGAAAGCAAAACTTGAGTAATAGCACAAAACACGACTTGAAATTTACAACCAGGGAGAGATCGGGACACAGTACAAAGTGCACCAATAAAAAATAGAAAATAATCATCAAGAGTGGGAGCTGCAGGCCTGCACAAGTGCTGACACTCTCTCTTATTCACGTCGTTTCCCCCCGACAGAAGAGTCTGAATATCAGCTCTGTCAGGCCTGCTCTCCTCAAATGTTCATGCTTTCACATTGCTCTCCACTGGTACTGTAAGTGGGTACCAATTAGGCCACAAGTCCAGACTCCAACAATAGTGGTACGAGCAGGTAAAACAGCTAAAAGGCAGCAAAAGCAGAACTAATGCCAAACTTTTCGAATAGAGTTTGAAGCTGAACTGCTAAATAAATCATAAAAACATATATAATAAAAACAACTTTGGTTATTCTAAATGCAAGTTCAACATTTTATATTCCACCACGAGAACAGTGATTTTTCACTCTGAGCTGAAAGTTGGAATGAAGTTGTGTTGTGTAGCTGAATGTGCAGCTCGCTCATGTTTGCTAATAAGACAGACGTGTTATTAGACATTCGCCCTTCTTCTGCTGCTCTGGATAAAGCTTTAATTAAGATTTTTAACAAGCTATTTTAAAAGCAATGTAAATGTCTATGTAGAGTATGAGTGTTAGCCATTAGTGTCACGTGACTCCAGCCAAGCACACAATAGTTGAAGGTTCACTCAAACTTTGAGATTTTGGTCTTTTGCACAAGAAAAATCATTGATGCAAAACATTGACAATAGTGGAGAACCAAAGCTTGTGCCTGTTGAGGGGTTACTGTGATGCAACAGCATGAAAACTAGTGAAGCATGACTTTATGAACTCCTCACAGAGGACGCCTTAGGTGGCATGTGTCCTGTAAAATTACAAACAAATCAACAGCTCATCTAAAATCTAGACACACATAGAAACATGTCTACAATGCTAACGAAGAAAGAAACAAATCCCACAACAAAGTCAGCCCGTGTTCGCTGAGAGCGAGCGCTCTTTGAGCCACTGCGTGTAATAAATATGTCAGCAGAAAGGTGATCGTCAAAGAGCTCAGCAGAGTGAAAAGTCAGAGCTAAAAACAAGCTGACAGTACCATCCACCAACCAGCAGCCTGCTCAGCTGTGTGTATGTATGTGACAGCAGTAATGTCTTCAGACTCCGTAGTTAACGGCGCTCAGCGCTGGTCTCTTCTTGCCTTTAATCTTCAGTGATCCGTAACGAGCCTGGTGACAACGTTTAAGAAAAACACTCATCAGTGTGCATGCAGTCCAGAGATTCAGCACTACTGACTGTGGCAGAAGGATGTATCGACACACTAATGTGCGTACTCAGTGGAACAGAACACTCACGTCTTTGCGAACTCTGGATCGAGACAGTTTGACGCTCTGCGATCGCCTCAGTCCTTTCTGACTCACAGCCTCGTCTTCAGAGAAGGTTGGCTCGGCCTCTTCGTCCGTCCTTTCCTCCTGATCATAATAGTACTCTGGAGAACAGAAACACATACAGACGCGTCAGGAATCACCAAGACACACAATGTTTGCATCCATCTGTTCTCCTCCACTTAAGAGGTTCACCCTGCACAGGTGCCCAGGGCTAACACACAGAGATTAAGACGCTCACAGACAGCTGTGACAGACTCAGAGTTGCATGTTTGGGACTCTGGGCGGAGCTGGAGTGCCCGGATTTGAACCCAGGACCTTCCTGCTGTGAGGCGTCCGTGCTGACCAACACGTCTGAGTTTCAACAATGATCACCAAATTCAACGTAAGACTTTTTATACTGTTCTTACTATTAAAAGGGCCCACAGTCAATAAGCACACTCAAACTGAAATATTCAGTACAGTGATATGAACAGGAAACAGAAGCACAAATCAAATACACAACGATACTAAAACAACAACGAGACACAAAACCATCAAACTGGTGAGGTCCTGTGAGGACCAACAACAGGAAAACTAACACTGAAGAGTGTGAGCGATGACTGTGAGGCGCATGTGTCCCAGCAGAGGGCAGCACACACCAGAAGTGCCGCCTCTCTCTGGCTCCACTGTCATAAACACACAACAGCACAAGCTCATTATTAATAAGATCTGCAGCTTCACTGCACTGAGCTTATCATCACGAGCTCGTGGACATCACATCATGGACAGGACTGCCTCACACTATCGCACTCTTGTATCCAGGGATCAATATCGATACATTGGAATATTGCGATGTCTCGTGTTACGATACTGAATCGATATTCAAAAGCAGTGTTATCGATTTTTTTATTGAGGATTTACTTGCATTTACTGTGCATTTCTTTTATGTGTAGCAATTCAAACTCTGGCCGCTAGTGTTTACCGCTTTCACTATGATGGGAAAACAAGGTCTCGCGATAACACTGGACGTGCCGTGGAAGCGTCTATTTTACCAAACCTAAGAAGTGGACCAGCGGACGTGTGGCAAACTGTGCTAGCTCACTGATGACAGAAGAGGAGAGGACACAGATGTGTGGACTTCTTTTGGATTTAGGACAAAACAAGGCAGTAAAACTTTGACAAGAGCTACGAAGTCCGTAAAATCTGCAGCGCCACAGTCAAATACTCAGGTAACACAAATTTACGAGTACCATAGCAACGTAGCATCAAATGCCAACCTTAAGCAACTGACTCGTGCAACAAAACCAGCGCAGTCGGTACTTGTTTCTATTTGCGCTGTCTGAGCGCAGTAGAGAATAAAGGATTTGGTGATATGATTACAACGCTGGAGCCCCGTTACACCGTTTCTCCGGACAACATATCGCAGACATCGCTCTCCAAAGTTGTACCAAGAAGTCACAGCGACAGTCCTGGACTCCCAGCTCAGCAGACAGCTGCTTGGACTTCGAGATCACAGCTCATCACATACTGATCCGTGGAACCTTCAGTCACAGACGAACAAACTCCTTTTCAGGTTGCACAAAAAGTGTTCCACTGGTGGACATGGCAGGGCTTCTTTTATTAGCACTTTATATTGTTTACTTGGATGAATTCTTCAAGCAATTTCATTTTTCATGTATATTTGTTTATGTTAAGGTCACTTAAAAGTGCTTCTTTTTGATGCTGCAGAGAGCAGTTTTTGGATTAGTATTTTAAAATGATAGTACTCACTAAGTAAGACCTCAGTGTTGCATTGTTTACTTCTATCAGTAAAGTGGTGTTTGTTTATCTTCTGATAAGACATTTCTCCATTCATTTTGAACTTGGAGTGAAACGTATCCCTCTGTTTTAGTCAACAGCTCATTTAACACTTTGGACTGTTTACTGTGAGTTCTCATACAATCAACACAAACACAAACATCGTCTGGCTTTTAGTATCCCAATATATTGTATCGTGACACATATTGTATCGCCAGATTCTCGCCAATACACACTCCTACTTGTATCAACTGTATGCACTATACTTGAATATTAGTATGACGACAAAGTTGATTTGGACTGAGAGAAGCGCACGATGAATCACAATCAGTTACTAGCAGAAAGAAGAAACCACATCATGTGTTGTGACAGAGAACGACACTCACGACTGCACAGCACGGCTCCGGCGCTCGCACAGAAACATCCTGCAGAGCCTTCAGTTTTCAGGAACCAGCTTCCAGTTTGGATTCGGGAGACAGACACCATCTCTACTTTTAAAGCTTCAAACTTTTTGCTAAAGCATATAGTTAGGGCTGCACCAGGTGACCCTGAATCCTCCCTTAGTTATGCTGCAATAGGTGTAGGCTGCTGGGGGATTCCCATGATGCACCCAGTGTCAATCAAACACCCTAACCCTGTGGTCAGTGCAGATCCAGAACAGTGCACCATGCCTCAGCAGTGCTCTGATCTGTAGACTGTCCAGTGGAACATGTTCCCTGCTCTTCAATTAACTGACAGCAATATTCATAGCAATGATGTCATCCTCAATTCTTCTTGTCGACCTCGTTGTTATTTCTATTGTGTTTTTGTGGCAAAGAACCACAGACAGTACAAACCAAGGCTGTGACTTCTGTAACCTGCATTCTTCCATAAAGACGATGGTTACACAAAGACTTCCAGTCATGAAGACGTCAGTGAGAAAAACCTGGCTTCTTATGGTCTCAGTCACTATTTTGGGTCATACACAGTTTGTGTACAGTTTCACAGTCACAAACCATCCCTCCCCGTCCATATCTTTGCATCCTTCCAACAATGGAAACCAGTGGGTGATGCCACAGAAGCTCCACCCATCTTTTATACTGTGTAGGCTCTTAACACAGGACTGAAAGCTTTCAAAGTATGGACAGCTACATGCATTTTCCATCTGGGTGGGTCAATGTGAAGAAGGTGAAAACAGGTTATTATTCATCGTTAAAGCAAAATTAAGTGTTACATAGCTGGTTTAAACAAACTACCACAAATCTTGTGTTTTGTTGACTTGGACAGTGCAGGACCAGCTCTGGTAGTGTTCTCGTTTGTCACCCGATGTCGGGTAAACTGTTCCTATAGTTTACATGAGCCGCCACTGACAGCCGGGTCGCTGTGGAGAAGCAGGGATTGGTGCGAGCCTATAACGCAGGGTTAGGGGAGGTGTGTTCACGTGCTGGTACCGTACTCGACGCTCTCGTGGCAGCTTTAAGTAAGGGCTGATTAGTACGTCTCACACAGCAACTGTCTGGTATTTTGCTTAAGGTAAACTCAAAGATATTCAAAGGATGGCTGGAAGGCAAAGGGCCGCAGTACCGCAGCTCTCGAATCACGTGAAAACTATGGCTCAAGGTATTCAAGCTCATTCACCTCTACATCCCCGACTCCGTGCGTCTCATCCACACGTGGTCGTAACAACACAAAGGTTCTATGCAGGATTTATTAAGCATCAGATCTGTTAATAGTAAAATGAATGTGCAGTAGGGCTGTGCCCTTTGACCACAGTCTCATATCCTGATATTAGACATTTATCGTCCCGACAACGATAGAAATCACAAAAACATTTTCAATTCTGGGAATCTCGGGCAGCTGAAGTATTTCCAGCCGGGCGTCGTGTACCCGGAGCTGAATGTTTTGACTGATGCATGAAACTATATATTTTTACACATAACTTATAACGGCCGTCATTTTCTTTGTGAGCATTTATCAGACGGCGTGCTGCGGGGAAAGGCCTGCTCTAACGTTTAGGCTAAGGTCTATGTTGAGCACCTGACGGCTCTTCGTTGCTTCTCATCTGTAAACTCTCTCCACACTGTTTCACGTGAGCCTTGCGTGGGTGGTAGAGGTTTGTCGTGTTTGAGTCTGAGGTGGGGACCTCGGTACGCTTTTCTGGTCCGTGTCAGACTTTTCATAACCAAACCATGTCCATGCTACAGAGGTAGCCCCTCGTTTTCACTGGTCCTTCTGTTTGTCATCACTTCAGTTTATTTTGAAAAATCTCAACAGGATCTTCAGCTTTATTGTGAAAGGTTTATGTGGAAAATAAACAAGCGGAGCCAAATGCAGGGTTTACCATTGCTGTGGCTAACGACAACGCGTAAAAACAGTCGCTTATCTGTCCGTAGTGTGGTTATTTTAAATATAAGCGAAAGAGAGAACCTTAAGAAATTAATAGTCACTATAGCGACCATCAAAACCATGAGAAAATAAACCATAAACAGTTTATTTTGCGACACCACAAAACAAACGATAGCGTAATATTAAACGATAGACGTTTTCATATCGTCATCAGATATACACCGTTATATCGAACAGCCCTAATGTGCATCATCAACAGTCATTTTTAAGTCTGTTAAAAGGATGACAGACATGAAGCCTCAGAGGCAGCGAGGAGCACACAAAAGAGAGCCGTTAGGCATAAACGTCTCCGTCTTCATCTCTCTGTAGCTCCTCCTCCTCGTCTGAGCTGAATACATAATACAGTCTCTCTCTCAGTATCCTGATGCTGTGTAGCAGCCTTTCTCCCTTACATCCACCCATCCGTCTCTACATCTCCATTCATCTTTGTCCTCGCCTCCTTCATCTCACCCCCCGTTCTGTCTCTTTCCACACCTCACCTACTTGCTGTGTGTGTGTGTGTGTGTGTGTGTGTGTGTGTGTGTGTGTGAGAGAGCGCGAGCAGGAGAGTGTGTTTGACATTCCACTGGCATCCCACACAGCCTTATCTCATCCCCTGTGTCTGCTGGGAAGTCATCTCACACTCAGTGTTTTCATTGAAATCCAACCAGCCTGCAGTTGTCATCACGCTGAGGACAAACACACACAGAGAAGTGCAAAGGTAACAATGTAGCTGTCGAACAAAGTCCTGCTCATGTGTGCCTTATTGTTCTCTGATGGTTGTCATTATTCTTAATTATTATTAGTCAACATTGTAATAAAATAATGTTCTCTCATTCATCACCAGCGTCAGTCTTCATGGATTACTGCTTTGGCGTTTTTTGCCAAACTCATAATAAAATAAAAACGTAATATCACTGGAAAGAGTTTCACTGATATCTTTCCAGGAGTCATGTTTGGGATTCATCCCTTCATGGCATGTGTGAGGTTTGCATGTGCTTACATGACTGAGTGCTGAGCACATGTGCTCACTGCGCACATCGTTGCTCACACAACGTCTAAACGCTGAGCTCAGGCTCTTCAGGGTCCTGGTTGGTTTTGAACTGTGCACAGCAGGGAGACACTTTTCAGGGGGAACATAAAGGTCCAGTCACCGGCTCACTGCAAAGCTCCAAACCCCAGCAGGCTTCCTCAGATACGAGACGTTTTGTAGTTGTCATGGAGACTGTGGCGAGAACCAGTGACAGACAGAACGACGCCACCTTCATCCACCATGAAGGACTGACCTTTGGCTGGAAATCTCATCTTAGCATTGTTTAGAAAAAGCTACCATATCAAACATGTTATCAATCAGCTGTCAGGGTTCTAGTCAAACCTCTAATCACAGATTTTATTCTTTTAGGTTTCTGTTTACGAACTGTTTTCTCTTTCTGTTTCCATCCATCTTCATCCGCTTTGTCCGGGGCCGGGTCGCGGGGCAGCAGCCTAAGCAAAGAGGCCCAGACCTCCCTCTCCCCAGCCACCTCCTCCAGCTTATCCGGAGGAACACCAAGGCGTTCCCAGGCCAGGCCGAGAGATATAATCTCTCCAGCGTGTCCTGGGTCTGCCCCGGGGCCTCCTCCCGGTGGGACATGCCTGGAACACCTCACCCAGGGGGCATCCTTGTCAGATGCCCGAACCACCTCAGCTGGCTCCTTTCGATGTGGAGCAGCAGCTGCTCTACTCTGTTTCCTTTACCGTGAATTGTTGTGATTGAGAAGTTGTGTTACGTTTATGAGAGAAGCGCACGAGTGTGTGTGAGTGTGTGTGTACCATCTCCATCCGGAGCGTCACTGCTGCGAGACCTCCTGACAGCAGGGTTGGAAGAATGGGAGCTGTACTGGTACAGCTGGTTTCCTCTGTCGTCCTGCTGGTCTATCTGTGTGAGGTCATGCATACTCAGGCTGCGCAGCTTCTCAGTAATGGCCCCCTGACCCTGCAGCACACACAACACTCAGCATTACACCACAAAAACATCTCAGAGATCAGCAGTGCTGATGTGTTACAATCACAGAAAGAGCCTGTAGTTTATCAATAATCTGAATCGTGTGGTGATGCTTTTGTTTCCAGGTGTGGCAGTCATCTTTCACGTGAATGGCTACAGTCATACAGGTGTCCTGTTCCTGATCCCATCAGTTGTTATAACAGACACTGTAGACTTTAATTTGTCTAAATTAAAAGCAGACGTATTTGTGTGCTTGCAACTAGTGTCAGATATCTAGAGTTCATTACTCACCAATCAAATTCTCATAATAACTATTTTGTATAATTGGAAATGTTTCTTTGCTTATCTGTACCTTAGACACACGTCACATCTAAACAGCTACAATTCAAATTATAATTCCACATATTTATGCATCATTGTATCCAGAATGTCATTGTGTAGCTGTGACTGATTAATGTCAACACTGAGCTGTTCAGATTTTACTAGTTCACTGGGAACACTATGATATATTAATACAGGACAGATATTATTGGAACGGCAGAAATCTGACAGTAAAAACAGACACTGCAAACTACAGCACTGTGAGCTGCTGTTGAGCAACTATCAGTATCTTACATGAAGAATCGAATATTTACATTAGAGAAAACTAAACTTCAGTCCGCACTGCTGCACTGTTACTGTACAGGGCTTCATGCAGCTTTAAAGACCTGTGAGACAAACCGACGGCGGAGCACAGAAATGCAAACATGTCGTTTAAATGACTTTGCTGTGACAACATTTTTACATTAAAAAGTTTAAGAAGCATTACATGTTTTTCCACAACACTCATTTCTTGTGCTGCCGATCTGTGTTTGTCCTTCATCATTGCTGTATTTTTGGAAACATGAAATACTGGGAGACATCATGAAAGGAACCTTCTGCATTAAAGGATTAGTTCACTTGTTTTTCAAGCCTCAGGAACAAATAAAGCCTGAAACAGGCTTCGTTTGCCTTCGTGATGCCTCTCATCCACACTGGACTCTCAGAGAGGGTGCAGCGTCATTAACAAGGCCCAAAGCCACAGTCACAGCACCACAGCTTCAACAGCAACAGGCTTCAGCACTCTGAAGCTGCATTTCCACTGTAACTAGACCCACTAGTGTAAATGATACCTAATGGAATTGATTAAATGATACCGTCTGCTTCAGATCTGGGAATTAAAGCTTAAATCAATGAAACATAACGAATAATTGATGATGACAAGAATACGCTAACTGTGAATAACGAGGTACAGAATACATTCAGATCAGGGATGCTACTGAATGATGATGAAGATGTTACCACGGAAACACTTCACAAAGAACATGAACAGCGGGGGGGGGGGTATTGTTGTAATGTACAGCAGTATATTTGGGCTATTACAGGTAAACGCTAATACGAACAAAATGATGAAGTCGGACATTCACAGGGACATTTTCACCCTGTAGCACCAATGTAAGCTCATTTATTATTATTCTTAGAGCTTTGGATATATAATTCTTAATTTCTTTTTGTTTGTTGTTTGTAAACAAAGCCCCGGCATGCTGCTGTAACAATGAAATTAATGTCAAACACATTAAGGGACATACAATGAAAAACAAACAGCGTCGTAAATAATGAGTGACATGTATCTGCAACACCACCAAGTCCATGTCAAAACCAAAACGAAGAATCAAATTAAAACTGATGTTCTCAAGCAGCAGGTCTGGACACAGACGATAATCAAAGGGTGGATGCTGAGCTGTACGAAACAGAACATTCTGTCCATGCTGCTTACACTGACTGGTTTTTACCTCCCAGAGCAGCCTGCTGAACCACCGAAACCCTGAAGACACAAGGATGTTAGTGCAGACAGAAAAGAAACAAACGTCAGAGGGAAGACAGGAGGCAAGTTGGTGCAGATGCAGAAAACATCATCTCAAAAGCAAACGTCCAGCTGAGATCTGCAGTGTTCCCCCAGGATCCAAAACATTCACAACCCTGCATGCTGATGACCAACAAACACACAATATCAACTCATATTTAGTCGAGTTTGTTACACTTGCAATCAGCAAATTCTTAAAAACACAACCACAGAGGAGGACCCTTTAATCTGGACAGTGGTTGGGTTTCTCTGGGGCACTCCGAGTTAACAATAATACAGTGAAGCAATTATTCTGCTTACATTTCAGGTCAATGATGCTACATTTTCATACTACAGTGTTTTCAACTTAAATGCCTGTTTACTGCGTGTCTGCACCATCCTGATAGCAGTGACAGGAACATCAAAATAGTCCCTGTTTATATTGTTTGCATCTGCTTAAAACTAGCAGACCTGGATGATGGTTAGAAAGTACTCGGATCTAATCTGCTGTGATGTGACCTTCATTACCTGTTCAAAGCTAAACTATGTTTATGTTAGCAATAAGTTCTTCAGTCCCGTAGTTACCAAGAGCAATGCAAATGTTTTATCAATTATCAGTGTGGATACAGACACATCTCACAAAAGGAGCACTGCGAGCTGTAATACTCATTTGGTAAACTGGTTGGTTACCAAACCAGCCAGGACTGCAAGCTTCCACATTACAACACATTTTAGATTTTACTTTGTTTGCTATGACTTCATTTATTGAATCTTAGTCCCATGCTGTGAGATGGGCAAAGAAGCAGCTTTGAACTGTAAACTGGACGGAGGAAAAGCTCTGAAATGTCTTTTCTTCTTAGTCTGTGACAGCAGGTACATGTGGTGTAGGTGCCAGGTTTGCATGTCTAACCACAGCTCTAGGCTCAGCTAAAATATTTCAGACAGATTGATTTTATGTGCATTTCAGATGGTTTTACTGTAAAAGCCAAGGTCAATCAAATTCCTAGTAAGACGCAAGCCTATGTTAAAGAAATGAAAAACTGCTACTAACCCTGTGATGACAAAACATGCATGCGGAGAAAAGAAGAGACTGTAAAGACAAACGGGGAACACAAAGATGAAATATGTAAGAAGATCTTCATGTCAAGGAGGAACCATAGGAGACTCAAAGTGAGGCAGCGAGAGAGACGTGAGATGCAGGGCAGTGACAGAGGCATCGCTTTGATTAACAGGATGTTTCAGGTAAGTGGAGACAGGAGGCTGCACTGACACAGCAAGGACACAAAAACAACCAGACCTGTCGTTGATCCTGCTGAGTGCTGCCTCTTTGTGTTCGAATATGCACACCTGACCTCGTTCATTATGTGAAAAAGCAGGTGCTCTTTCTCTAAAACAGAACATAACACTGTTACTCAGCTGAAGTCAGCCACAAACTAATCCCACTGAAGAACTTCAGTTACGCTTAAATGCAGTATGGCCTGTTAAAAACTCCATTCAGAGTCGATGGGTAGCACGGTCAGCAGAACCTTGTTCAATGCAGTGGTGGAAATACCACTCAAGAACTCAACCTCCTTCAGTTTGAACTCATTGACAACATTCAAGTAGTTTAGTTCGACACGGCCGACACCGCTCCACAGGCTAAAGTGTTAGCAAGCACTGGATAAATGCTTAGGCTAAGGTAACATAGCTAACGTCATCTTATAGTAACACTAACAGAGACCATCCTAACATAATGTTAACGTTTTCTGATACTTGAACTTTGCACCTGCTCAATCCTGGCTGAGCGCTCCAATCAATTCAGATTAATTCTGCGTCTTTATTTATTTACACACACAAACACACAATAGAATTGTATTATAGTTCTATATTATAATAACTACATACTATTAATCATTAATAATGTACTAGTTAGTCATTATTCCTCCATTTCTGAACATGGGCTTCAATTGTTCAGTCTTGCTTAATAAAGCTGCTTTCAGCTGCTCCCATAAACAAATAAAATTACTTAATACCAGACTAATCCTTGATCATCATCAGCATCATCATAATAATAATGTGAGCAGTTATTAATCTGTTACAGGGGTTCACTGTTTTGTAGTGTCTCAGTTAAACACTGCTGTACTACTGTGGATCTAACCTGACACCATTGGCTTTTTCTTTGTAGTGCATCCCCACTGCTCAGGTGCTGTGAAGCGTGAGATCAACTGGGCGTATCTGAATCACTCAGGTATTCAAGAAATGCTGAAGAAACCAGTTCAAATGTCATTTATTTAAACTGGCTCTGCAGGAAGACCATCTGAGGCACAGACATGCACAGAGGATGTGTGAGCATGTGCAAAGGCTATCAGATCGTCAAGTGAAGATCTCGTACAGGCTATCGATTCATCTCCTATGCACTCAGTCATGCACCAATGCCACAGTGACTGTCTATATCAGGGTCAGCAACCTCAACACCCAAAGAGCCATTTGGAGCCAGTTTCCACGCAAAAGAAAATACTTGTTGACATCTAAAATGAAGATAACACTGTGTATATTCTTTTTTACCTTTATGCTTTGTGTGAACAACTAAGGCGTGTTGCTTAAATCCATGAAGTGCTACAGAGAAAATTACATTTTATTCATGTAATGAACACATTTTGAACTCTTAAAGAAATATAACAAAAGCTGAACTAAAATGATCCAGCAAACAAAAGCTGCTGTGAGCCCCCCTCATATCGCCTTTGTGCTTTTGGAGCCTTGACCTGACTTTTAATAAATAACTGGGGAAAAAAGCTCTATGCTGCTAAAAAATGAAAAATAGATATTTGCAAAATTCTGCCTAAATATGCATTTTACCTGGTTAATGTGTGTGGCGGGGCGTGGTCTGCAGGGGAGGCGGACCCACCTGAGCAGAACCCGCAATCACGCCTCCCCACCATGTGCTCTCTCTGCTCTTGTGTTGTCGGGCTGTGAGCTGCAAAGCTACAGCCGGCTGTGTGCGTACAGCAACTGTGTGTGTAAAGTGGTCAATAAAGAGAAGCTGAAAAGCGCGTTCATGCAAACATCGTCGGGTCTGCTGTGATATGTTTACAACGGGACTTCTGCTCCTGAACCTCTGCGCACAGCGTCTGCAGGTCGGGGCTGTACGAAGTCAGTTTACGCAGGACTGTAAGCTGTCGTCTGTGAGGCGTCAGCGTGTTTGTTTTAACAGAGTTCACGGTGGAGCTGCTGACATAATGTGGATCTGAACATCCATAACTGGCCTACGTGGGGCTGAAAGTCTCGATAAATGCACGCCGTTTCAGCTTCCACGAGTGTGACGCTTATTTTGAGCGATGAAAAAAATAATAGAATTTTATTTTTATATTTCAATATCACAATAATCTTCCAATTTAGAACTACAAGTTAAAAAAGAACTAATATAAATAAAATACACTTCAGCTAAACACTTCTAATTTATTTTCCCAAACCACGCGGAGCCGCACTGTAAGGACTAAAGAGCCGCAGGTTGCCGACCCCTGGTCTGTATGCTCTTACGTCTGATTTAGCAAGCTAAATAAGGACATCAGTGCCCACAGGCGCTACTGTAGAACACAGACAAAGGAAGCTGTTGCAAGCAAAGAGAGCTGAAGCCGCAGACTGGTATTTTATTACTCTGTAGTAGGGCTGTTCGATATAACGATATGTATCGGATGACGATATAAAAACATCTATCGTTTCATTTTACGCTATCGTTTGTTTCGTAGTGTCGCAAAATAAACTGTTTACAGCCATATTTGTTCATGGTTCTGATGTCACTGTAGAGGCTGTGTTCATTTCTTAAAGTTCTCTCTCTAATATGTAATATAACCACACTACGGACGGACAAGCGCCTGTTTTTGTGACGGTAACACCATCGCGTGTCCGCTTGTTTATGTTCCACTTAAACCTTTCACAATAAAGCTCAAGATCCTGTTGAGACTTTTCAAAATAAACTGAATCACGTGAAAGAGCAGATTATTTATAGATGAGAAGTAAAAAAGACGCCAGGAGCTAAAAAATAAAGCTCAGACTCAAACGTTAGAACAGGCTTTTCCCCGCAGCACGCCGTGTAATAAATACTCAAAGAAAACGGCGCCGTTACAACTTATGTCTAAAAATGTATCGTTTCATGCTTCGGCTAAAACACTCGACTCAGCTACACGACGCACAACAGGAAACACTTCACGCAAGTCGAGCTGCCCGAGATTCACAGACTTTACAGAAAATGTTACATGTTTGTGATTTATATCGTTATCGGACGATAGATGTCTTATATCAGGATATGAGATTCTGGTCATATCGCACAGCCCTACTCTGTAGCAAAGTAGTGAGAAAGAAGATGGAAACTGACTTAGCCATGCTATCTAACATAAAACTGTAGTGCACTCACGTGAAAAATAAAAAAAAGAATAACTTGCCTTGACGGCTGCAGTGACCGCAGCGGTGGCTGCAATGCTCAGGCCCTGCTTGCCAAAGTTCACCATGGTCTCATAGCTTCTCTCTTTGGCCTGCACAATGTACTCATCTATTTCCTAAAGGAAGACAACAATTACATTTTAGAACACAGTTGAACTGGGCACAAAGCAGTGTGACCTGCATTACACGTGGATGTACGGATGAATGTACCCTTTCTCTGGAGGACAGCAAAGGATGCAGACACTTCCTGTAAATAAGACTTGCTCCTCTGGTGTAAGGGGACAGCAGCCAGACCACAAAAGCTATCTTTAGCTCGTAGTAGAGAGGAAACCTGGATATGGAGACACACACACGGTAAGTTTAACCCATGGTGCATAATGATGCTTTCCACTGCAGACAAACAGGTTAAGAGATATGCACCCACTCCCACTCCTGTTGTCAAGTTTTTGTTGCACACAGCTCTGAAGGTTTATTATGGTTTTTTGGACTGCACCGACATGTTCCAGCACTTTCTGTGACTGTCTGATAAAACATCAGCTGTAGGGCTGCAGGTATCGATTATTTTATTAATGGACTAATCTATCGAATATTCTATCGATTAATCGAAATTATTTTCTCTTATTAATGAGTAATAATAAATATTCAAAAACTTCTCATTGGTTTTACAAATGTCAGCGTTTTAAAGTTTAACTGCATATAACATCTGTCAAAAAAAACCATCAAACTCCATCAATTCCTCAAAATCGTTACATTGTTCCTTCGAGCTAAATGTTGCCACATGAGATTCATAAAATCACTGAAACTCGACCTGAAGTTCCTGCAAACGTGACTCTGTTCCTACACAGTGCACATCCACATTACCACAAGTTTATTCTAGTTACACTAGGAAAGAGTACATTTCTATCATTATTATTCAGGGTAGCGAGGAAAACTACTTCTTCCACTCACACAGTCAGTGTAGATGTATCTGTACGACATGCGAGTTCACGAGGTTTACATAATGTTTGATTCACTGCGTTTGTGTTTAACATTCATGGCAAACTCACCATGCCAGAGTTAGGTCAGTGATCGTCTCCACGACAGTGTAGAGGGCAAATACAATCCAGTACATCATCCATCGCACCTACAGGCAGAGAGACATGAATCATCGTTTAAAAGGCTGGCTGAGCATTAAACCATGCATCACCTCTTAACATTACTAATATTAACACTAACATTAAAAATCTTTGTTATACGAGGAGGACAGAGAGGGAGCATGTCCACCGAGAGCAGCAGCGTCTGATCCAGCATGCTGATCATGAAGAAATGATGACATCATCCGTTTGTTTTAATTCAACTGTAATCTAAGCACCTCTGTCTGTTAGGATTCTTTAGATTTACTAAAATAAAAAATCTGATTAACATCTGATTGTGTGGGGCGTGCTTTTTTATGTCACGTTTCACTGTTAGAAACTATGAAACACATCACACACTTCCAGAAGGAAACTAATACGACTGAAGGCAAGAAGGATACGAGCACCTACAGACTCGTATCACAGTTTATAATACAGCCTCGCAGCAGCCCAAAGCAATGGGTGTGACTTCAGCACTAACCCCGCCCCCTGACTTTGATGGGCTGAAATTCATTCATGAACAGCCACAGGGCCAGGACTGCCAAAATGAATGACATAAATACATCATTAAAAACCGGAATAAATAATTAAATGTGTAAATAATTAATTAAACGTGTCATTAATAAAATAGGAAATAAATAATTCAATGTTTTAAATGGAATGATCGTGCCTTTAATTAATTATTGATAGATTTATTCATTCAATCAATTCCAATTTTTAATTAATTAATGACACATTTAATTAATTACTTAATTTGTGTATTTAATCAATTCATTTTGTCACTCCTGGCCCTCCATAGCCGTGAGGATTCATACTGCATCCCTCGTTTCCTGCGCACAGGAAGTTAAAACCAAAAGCAGCTCATATTTTGTATATTCTGGTCTGTCGGGATTAGGATTCCACTTTATTGTCATTGCACATGAATAAATACAGAGTAACAAAACACTTCTGATTAGATGCAGACTGCAAGAGCAGCAAGTGCAATAAGAGCAGATAAGTCGAGTAGAGATGAATATGTACAGGTGATCTGTACAGCACACAGATGTTCTATCTGTGCAGACGGGCAGATATACAGGTGTACTATGAACAAATATAAAGATATGCTACATATATACAGATGTGCCGGTGTGTGGTAAACAGATGTGCTATGAATATATCTACAGTAGTGGAAGCGTAGCTCTGAACAGTTAGAGTTAGTTAGTTATAATAAGCGGCTCTGGAGTGCCACCATTTTGCATCATCGACCCAGAGTTCATCACTTTGTGTAATAAACACAGGAACACTTCCTGTATTTGTGACAGCGTCCTTCAGTAGAAGACGTTTATAGCATGTAATGCCCACAACGTGACATACTTGGGGTTTCTTTTGAATTACATTACATGCCCTGAGGCATAATGGGTGCTTCTAAAAAGCTGCATTTTGAAAATGGGTAGAATTGATCATTTTTGATGATCAACCACCTCAGCTTTGACTGAGCAGAGCATTCAAAAGTTATTCTACTAAGAACCCTGCTCCACACTGGTGTAACAAGCGAACATGGTCACGAACCCCAGTGGACAGCTTTGAGCTAATAAACTCGTTTTTAAATGATGTTGTTCTTTCTCTAAGCCTCTGCCTCCTTCGCAGGCTGGCAGCAGTGAAACAAAGGTTGAGGGCGTCTGTGAAGGTTCTCAGTCATCCAGGTCATCGTAGTCAAAGAAGCTTCTTCTAAGGTCTAAGTTCTAAGGTCATTTGCCCTGATGAGAGGTGAAACGTCTTCAAGCAACTTAAAGAAGTCCAGACGCTTTTCTTTCCAAGCTCCTTAGACAAAGGTCCCCCCCCCCGGCGGTCTGGCTTCCTTCGTCCCTCTTTCACGGCTTTCCAGTCCCGTCTGACTGGATTTCCATGTTAAACCAAGCAGTAGGTGTGTGTGAGTAAATAAGTGATGCTTAATTGTGTCCCATTTGCCCACAGAGGGGGGTTTTCAGCTACCACTCCGTCATGCTGAACAGCTGTTCACCATGAAAAACATCCAAGATCAAAAAATGCAGATTCTGGAAAGTCAGCCGAGACTTCTCATTGTTTTTAATGACATTACTTCACTCATCTCTGTGAGAGTGTGTTTGAAAGAGAAACAACAGGGAAACACATTCACCCATCTCTCACACACTCGCACTAAATGTAAAGAGTGAGCTGACACTGAGGTTTAATTTAACGTTCGGTCTCCCTCTGCTTCAGACATTTCAGCTCCCAGCTTCCTTCTGCTTTCCATTTCTGATAGAATATTTGCTCCTTTCCTCCTTCATTCATTTTATCAGTACAAAGGACATTAAGATGTAACCTATACACCAGCCTTTTAGCTTCCTGGGGCTACAGTAGACATTTACTGACCCTGTCTTTGAATAACTGCCTTCCAGGGGGGGGAGAAGAAACATTACATTAGACTTGCACAGCCACTACTGCTAAGGTTAAACTTGGATCAAAATTCTGGTGGCCCGACACCTCAGCCTCCTAGTAGATGCTCCACACTGCCAGCCCCACTGTGTGATAACACCCACGCTTACAGCTAAGAGGTAAAATGCTAAAAGGTGGGCAACAGTTACGACCACCCGAGCTTCAGTTGTGCCTCCGAAACAAACTCATAGAATTTTGAGCAAACTTGCATCCAAGCAGCTGATTAACCATCCATCAATTCATCCTGACTAAATGAAAGAAACACTAAAGTTTTATCGATTAGTCATCAAATTGTCATCTGTCATACCAAACTTCTAAGGTGCACACAGAGCATCACAACACTTTTCTCTTATGTTCCTCAGCTGCAGAGACTAACAAGCTTTTATTTCAAGTGTGTTTGCATCGCTCATAATGTTTGGTCTTAATTTATTTAGTTCTTGGGCTTTGCAGACAAACTATGATTCCTTATACGGAGGCTTTATGGCGGTTTTGAGTTCAATCCTCCGAAAAGGCTCCAGCATGTTGGCAATGACATTCAGTCCAAAGAACGCTGACTGGTTGAAAAGCCTGTAAGTCAAGCACAGACAGCGACTGCAGCTTTTGTGCTAAAAAGTTCTCTCTCATGACCTGTGCTGGAGCTTCTCCCAGAGGTTTTTCTCCCCACCTCACCAAGCAGTGCTGACAGGGCACCACTCGATCAATACGCTGATATCTAGGGATTAAAAAGAATCTGATGTATGTAGTTAGTTATGAGATTTGTGGATTACTTGTTTACACTCTGCCAGACTATACTTGGATCAGCTGATTTCTTTTGGTGGTATTCCAAACACATGCTGCCAATAAGTAAGTTGCTTAAAACCATGCAACATGATTTAAGGCCATCTGTCACATCTCTGCTTTACTATGTTCATTGATCAGCCATCAAAAGTGCAGATACGCTGAACTGGCAAATAGCTGATACTGGCCGATATACTGGCCCCACTGAAGCACCATAAAGCAACATCTCATGTGCTCAGGTCTTTAGTCATCCTTCATTTCATCCCAGACCTTCTTAAAATGATTTAAGTGGTCTTGAGCAACAGCTCTCCGAGCTTTCTGGAGGTCTTTGAAAGCTGTTATTTGGTTATTGGCTGTTTTTCATACTCATTTACAGTTCAGTCCTTGTACCGGAGGACTGTTTGGGTTTTTGTAGCCACCTAACACCAACCTTTCTGAAAGTACAGCGTCTACAGCCATCTGTAAACCACAGAGTCCAATCCACCGTGTTAGAGATTTTGTCAAAATGAATGGAAATTTAAATCAGGAAACACCATCTGGAAAGCATTTGATGCACAACAGCTTAAGTTTTCCAAAACGCACTGCAAAAGATATGTTGTATGTACTCACATGGTGGAGCAGACAGGCCTGCTCAATCATGGCAGGGATACACACGGCTGATCTCAGACCTGTTTATCTACAACTGAGTGTGGTCGACTGTACATGGATGGACAACTCCGACTACAACGCTGCTGGAAACTGAGCGACATCACTAACATCAGTCAGTGAGCGCAATGGTACGTGCACGTTTTCATAAGCAGTGAACAAAGAAGAAGGCTGGGACTTGAATCTGTTTCAAGTTTGTCATGAACTGGAGTAACCTCTGCAGGGTGAGCTGCAGCTACAAACAAGCAGCAACGAGACGCAGAATAGCTGCTGCGCTGCACACAAAGTATTTCTCCTGGTCAGCTTAAGTACAGCTTGCTTCATGAAACAAGAAACAGTACTGATCTTCATTTCCAACCATTCCTTTATGAACCTCTGCAAAAGCAAAGTAAAAGCAGAGGTCTAACAAGAAGAGCAGATAAGGATAAAGTAAGTGGGTGAAAGACGCAGCAGTCTGAGACAGGGTGTGTTAAAGCTGTATGTGAATGTGTTACTAACTCAGCAGACTGGAATGTCACTCTCACTGGTATTAGTTACATCACCCGACTCCTTAGCCAAAACACCTCTAGGGCATATCGTCTATATGCATCCAGCCGTGCTTCAAATGTGTAATCAGTCCCAAGACCTGTTTAACATTCTGCAAAAGACTTAAAGAAAGCAAGTTGGTATCTACCAGAGGGGCTAGTCCCTAAGACAAGGACAAGAATGTCTGAATCGAGATGAAAGATCAAATCATTCGAACCATCAGACGCATTTTTAAAACTGACAGAGAAGAAAATATTTCAAAGGATGGAGGACTGTAATCACAGATGAAAGTGAGCTTTGGTAGGCCTGACTCTAAAGTCCTCTAATGGCACAGGGGAGAAATAACTCACTTCAAAAGAACTATTAATCTACCAATAGATTTAATAGTTAAGCAAGTCGGCTTGCTTAGGTTCAAACTGAGGTTCAGGCTACGTCCACACGTACACGGGTACTTTTGAAAACGGAGATTTACCGCTTTCTTTTTTTTTTTAAATCCCGTCCACACGTAAATGCAAAAACGAAGGAAAACGCTGCTAGGAACATGCCAAAGCAACAGGTGGCGATATATTCCTAACCGTGTAGAAATGTTGGCCAATCAGAAGTCTAGAAGCCTGGGTGGGAAAGAGTAAACAAAGATGGCGCAGAGAAGCAGAACTGAGCCCTTTGTGTGGAGGGACTGAAACTGTGTGTATATGTAAGCATGTAAACACTGCAGAGAGTCAAGTTAAAGGTCCGCCATTGTAGAAATCCATTTCTACATTTCTGAGGACTGCTTCCATCACCTCGCTGAATCTGCGTCGATGCAGTCATGAAGCAGTTCTGAAGTCAGACAGAGGCACACTGAATGATCGATTCATACCTAATAAAGTGGTCAGTAGATAGGAGAATGTATACGGGAGAACATCATGAGCGCTGGCTGCTTTCACACCGCTAACCAGCACAAAGATGCTGTTGTGTAACGAGTGGAAGTTGTCAAGTCAAAATAAACAGCATCAGCAGCCTGAATGTAGAAAAATGTGACACGAGCTCCTTTTTCCATCAGTACCTCCTCGGATCAACTCCCCACGGATTGACTGGTCGCCCAATCCAGTACTACCTAACGTGTGAGATTGTTGTCATAGCAACACGCCCGAGCATCCTGCAATGTAATTAATATGCGACACGAACGCTACAACAAAGTTGGACGTCGACACAATACCTGGTGTTTGGCCCGTGGCGTTTCGTCACTCTCAAAGATCATGGCCTTGTTTTTGTTGGGGGGTTTTTGCCATTTCATTCAATGCAGAGTTTCAAAAATGGCCATTTTAATTTTCATGAAGGAGACACTCTCCGTGACTCACCGAGTGACGCTACTGACCAGCCAATCAGTGGCATGCAGTCTGATGACCTCACATTTTAGTGGCTGCTTGGATCGCCTGGAACCCCGGGCAAGCAGGTACTTTATTTTTTAAAAAAAAACCACACCTGGTACCAGGTACTATGACCTAATGGAAAACTGTGGCACACCATACTGAGTCGATCCCAGTAGGTACTGTGCAGTCAATGTCACTAACAGTGGATACACAGCCTGCTCTGCATTAGTCCAACATAGTCTATTACTGTACTGCACATATCATCTCTGAGTTAATATCACCATTCAGGTTATTTTGAAAAAGGTACATAATGATGAAAATAAGATATACATTTTAAACTTACAACATCATATGTTCAGTTTCACTGACATATGCAGACAGCACATGAAGCACATGAAGCACATGAAGCACATGAAGCACATGAAGCACATGAAGCACATGAAGCACATGAAGCACATGAAGCACATGAAGCACATGAAGCACATGAAGCACATGAAGCACATGAAGCACATGAAGCACATGAAGCACATGAAGCACGACGGCTGTGTCAGCAGGACCATGCTGGATGCATTCACATACAAAATGACGTCACTTGATGATATTATTCATTTGCATGCCTGCTGGTATAATTACTCATTAAGTGAAAAAGCTATAATCATGCTCCAGATCATTTTGGCTCACGTTACCTCCTAATTTGTCGAAGTTGTTGAAATGAAATATTTTCTAATGTTTAAAAACAACATTAACAAATGTTAATAACTTAGACCCCCCTCACCCCCCCACAGTGTGTCTGTGTGTGAGATGAAGTCATGCAGGAGAAGAGAAGTAAATAAAAAGTAATATTTCTGAACTTACATATTCCTTAACATTTTTGGTCTTGACAGCTTTGTAAGAGTAGTACGCAGGATACAGAGTCCCAAACAGCAGCCTGCATGGAGACAGAACACATGACTCATCATTTTAATCTCAAATTTAATCAACACAAATACAGTTTCTCTAGTAAAGTTTAACAGGAAAGTTCTCTGCACTGTAACATCGCTGGTATGTGGAAACACAGCTTTGCCTTTAAACCCACACCCTATTTCAACACGCTGATCAGCAGGCATACATAGTGAAGACGGGCCCGTACATGGTGTATATGATACAGTAGATACTGAGTGGTGAACCAGTGCTGCAGGTTTATACATTCTGTTTCACATGTATACAAGAAATTATTTTTATGTTGGTTTGTTTGTACCAATGCATACACTGCTGAAAGCCTGCAGTGCCACCATGCAAGCTAAGGCAAACGTCCAAAACTGCGTTTTTATTGTTAAAAACCATCATTTCTTGCATCTGAACAATGTGGGGACTCATTTATATCCCACTTTCCTCTGTCATATAATGCAACAGTTTGGTTTCTATGCAGTTTTCAACACTACCCCAAAATACTGCACTGTTCACTCAGGACTGTGTGCTAAGATTCAAGCAGAGAAATCATATGAAGAATGTGAAGCTGGGTTTCTGAAGCTGGGGTGCTTTTGACTGTGCAGGCCTCGCTTTTTTAATTATATAATGAATTTCACCTGAACGAAAGAGAAACTGCACAACGAGCAATAAAGGATCAAGCGTTTCAGATGACGTTAGGAGAGCTCTCGTTACACACAGCAAAACAATGAACATCTACACACCCACACTAGGTAAACACCATATACTGTTCATGGTAGAAGCCTGTGAAGGAGTGACTCACAATGCAAGATAAGCGACTCGATCAATTTAAAGTGGGACACTCCTTTCCTCCAATCCCTCTTCCTTAAGCTCCTCTTGCACTGAGGTTACTCTGTCTACAGCACAGTGTGCAGGTCTCTCCAGTATGCACAAGCTAGATATACCCTGACTGTGCACCACATAAGAACACACAGCTTCTTGGGCGGCACTCAGTTTGTCAGCTGCCATCAACATTACTCAGCTGCACAGATTACAGGAAACACTGACAGACAGGAGAAGCACAGCATGGCTACAGCACAAAATAAGTGCTTTAGTATCATCGCAGTTTTTGTAAAAAGTGTTGAAATTGTCACCAGTCTTTTCTTAAAGCTGTCTGACTCGTCGATAGGACAGAATAAAACCAGTAAAGAACTTTTACTCTTTTAGCTCGTTAGCTAGTAGCCATCAGCAATGTTGTGGGTTACCTTGCTTACCTTGTCTAGTTTTACTGGACTGTTTGGTTGTTCTTGGGGGTTTTTCACAAAAATGAATAAATAACTAACTTATGTAGTGGCTGAGAGGTCGAGCATGGACCAGGATGCAACAGTCTCACCACTTTTGATCACAAAGCAAGGTTTAGGTACACAGCTGGAACATAGCTGTCTGATTGCAATCACTCTCACACAGATTGGCAAAGGTTTGCAAATAATGTCTGTCTAATTGCAATCAGCAAACTACTGCAATCTGGCCGTCCCAGTACCTGCGAGCGCCTCTCTGGAAGAGGAGACTAAACTAGTCGCGCTCTTTTTATTCTTTTATAAAAGTGAATTTGCTGACATTATGTTGACATTTTGTAGCAACTGCATGGCTCTTTGTGGGGGCATTTCTGTTGTAAGTCTGAAGGTTCTGGCTAGACTGAATGGAAGCAACTACATTTGTGTAGTTGTATTTTCTATACATGTAGATGGAAACAGAATTGTGATTTTGTTCATTTTAATGGTTAATCGCTGTATTATAACAAACAGAATCGATGTAATTGCCAAACTAGCCCCATATCAAACAAAAACCAGACGAATGATAGACTCGCCGTGTCTTACTGCTGTCGTCTGAACGCAGTAAAGTTGCTTTGAAGACTGCAGCTGACTGGGAGTGGTCATGGACCTGCTCTCTGTCTTTCAGAAGCAGTTGCATTGTAACTTCACTGCAGAAAGTCCCAACATTTTTGTGGTCTTCAATTTGTGCGAATGATTCATGTTAACATCAAAAAGAATGATTTCAGTGCTTTAATTCTGCGGCTGTTCACTGGAAACGATTAAAACACACACGTTAGAAAGACGGGCTTCATGAGTTTTACATGACGGCCGCTAGCTACCATGACAACAGCAGCGGCTACAGCGAGTCCAGACATGCTCGCATAAGCGTGGGACGATCCTCTCCATCCAAATCAAATAATCCTGATCTTAATGCTGTAGTCTGCAAGGTTATTATCGTTAATGAAAACTAACGAAATAACGAAAACTAGAAGTGAAAAAACATTTTCGTTAATGGAAATAAAAATAAAAACAAAAAAAGGAAAACTAACTAAAACTGTAATGAGTGTTCACAAAACTAAAATTAGCTGAATTTATAGCAAAAATGTGTTTAGTTTTCGTAGATGTGTGCGTGTCCTACAATAGTCGAGGGTGAAAATGAAGTTTAGTTTCCAGATTTTTGCTTGCTGTGTCTCATTGTGCCAGCAGGTGGCAGCACGTTAGTCGAGTCGTCTGTGTTGCTCCGCCCACGCGCAGAATCATGTCAGGAAAAGTCGGGAGAAAGCGCCAGAGTCCAATTTGGGATTACTTTGAATATGACTGTGTTTTGGATAAAGCAAGTGTCTTGTAGTGGAAAGAGACAAATTATGAGGGACATTTCTAAAGGAAAAAATCCCACAAACCTTAAAGTGCACTTGAAAAGCTCACACCAGAAGGCTAACCTAGCTTACCTTGAGAAGGGAGCACACTCAACCCTCATCCCCAGAAACAGAAGCTAACCCCAGGCAAGGCAGCGTGATGCATCCCGAGACAACAGGACGGGGATATCTACATAACTGTGTGAGTCAATTGCCTTCAAAAAGTTTATCAATTCACTTGAACCAAAATTAGGAACACCCGGTGCTGCAGGAGTTAATAGTCTCATTGGGGCCAAGATATACATTTTATAGTTGCCTGGTATCAATGGTTGTTCATCTGTCTTTGTTTATTTATTTATTTAAAGAACCCATAGGTGGGAATGTGAGTTGTCTGTGCAGGGTGCAGGGTATGGTAGCTGGAATAGCAACATACCCAAGGATGAGCAGAAGAGCATGACTGATATGATGAAACTGGGATTTTGTTGCACTTAATTATTGCAAACAACTAAAACTATAACTGAAACTAATCAAAACTAAACTGAAACTAAGGATTTTCAAAAAATAAAAACTAAACTCGCAAACAATTGGTAAAAACTAATTAAAACTGATATAAAATTGAAAATCTGAAGTCAAAACTAAATAAAAATAAAAACTAATGAAAATTGCAAAACTATTAAAACCCTGGTAGTCTGTTTGTGCCTCCACTCAAATACACCTGACCAGTCTCACAACAGCACTGCAAACACCAGAGAAAACCAAATGATAAGAAGCCTGTGAGAAACTCTGTACAGAGGAAACAGCCAAAGCAGATTAAATGGTATCTGCTAAACACAGATTTGGACTAAACAGAATCTCTCGTACCCAAGTGTAGCCTGGATCCAGAGAAATACCATCATCCATATCAGTGCCATCTTCAACTTCTCCAGTTAGCACCCAACACGATACAGCAGCCACACACAGGCACACAGCCTCCTCTCACGAGCAGCTGGACACATGAACAGGAGCTGATGTTCATAATACCGAACACGCCTCACAAGAGAACAGGCCGGAGACATCGATCATTCTAATCATCCAGTCTTGGATCAGATTAAAAGAAAAACAAGACTCCGCCTTCCAGTGCCCGATCACTCTGATCACTTACATCAACAGCAGTGATGGGATACAACAGAAATACTTTCATGTTTGCAAAATGTTTCGACATTTATAAAGACAAAAATATCAGATAATCTCATGATGGTGTAAGAATAAAGGAGCTGATTTAACCCTTCTGCTACATGTTGAGGATTTTACCAAGAGCTCAGCAACCAAGAACGGATCCTTTGAGTATTTACTGCCCCGTGGCTGTAAATAATCGGCTTATTTACTGATTAGTTATGAACAACTTTCAGACTTTTAGGAAACATGGAAGCCTTTAAATCATTTTTGCACTATAAAAATTCCATAAAAATCTCTAACCACAGACTTCACGGATACAGTATCGTACACAGACACACCGCCTCGGACCACAGTCCCCTCAGTAACCAGCGAGCTGCCAACAAACAGAGCTGTTTATATTCCAGCTGTCGCTATAGAAACACCAAGGTAACCAAGACCTCACACGCTCGTCACGTCTCTGCGTCATGTCAGTGCAGGTTCAAAAATGTGCTTTTTGTTCGATAAAGGGTAGAGAAGCACACGGCCGAGCCACCGACGGAAAACAAAACTCTGTACCTGAATCCTGTTTCTCTGTTCTGGTGCTGAATGGGTTTTGTGTGAGCGTTTAAAGCAGACAGGAAAGCTGCCAAGATCAGACCCTGGACTACCCAGACACACAGGGACAAGAGCCTGCAAGGACGTCCTGGTCTCGCCATACCAAGGGTGTCAAACATAAGGTCCAAGATTCAGAGTCAGCCCAGAAAACACTGCAGTCAGGCCCCCTGATTTCTTCTTCTTTTAACTGTATTTTCACACATTTTACAGCCTGTCCCACTGATAAAAATCTCCACTACAGCTATTGATGCGATACGAAAATAATTCAATTAAATGACTAGTAAATGGACTGGTTCTTATATAGCGCTTTTCTACTCTGAGCCCATGCTTTACATAACCTGCCTCATTCACCCAGTCACACAAGCACTCTTCCTGCATGTAAGATATGTTCTATAATCTGACGGTGGAGCAGAGACACCTTGGGGTTAGTATCTTAGCCAAGGATACTTGCCATGCACTGGAGCAGACGGGGACCAAACACCAACCTTCTGATTAGTAGGTGACCTGCTCTACCGCCGCAGCTACAGCCACGCCTTGTACCGACTCCTGACAGCAGCAACGATTAGACGACTCGTCACACACACTCTTACTCAGAGATTAAATGTGCAGTTAAATGTTTTTAGTTCATTGGGAATTTACTTTCCCAATGAAAGTCCAGCCCACTTAAAATCAAAGAGAGCTGTATGTGGTCGAAGATGTAAAGGGAGTCTTCCACATGTGCTGTCACGTAGGATTCGGCTTTTCAGTTTCATATGATGGCAAAGATATTACTTGGTAACAAATCCATGAGTACCCATATTGGTGGTGAACGCTGTTAAAGGACGGTATGTTATGCAGGAAAGTGAAGGTGGGTGTGGAAGGTTCCTCCAGGAAAGTAGGACAATCACAGGCAGGAAAATCAAACCTCAGGAGTGGATTTGTCTCAGCAGGAGTCACCTGAGCTATTTCATACATTTTATTATAAAAATATTTAAGCCACACAAAATCAAAACATCAGCAGCCAATCAATGCCCATTCCAAGATCAAGAGCAATAAAGCTTTATTTCAAACTTTTTTTAAGAACTGGAGGGAAAATAGTTCCCAGAGATTTTCTGGACAGGTCATGCACATACACTGTACTGCTTGTCTGTCTATAACTACATGCTGGCCCACCCTTTGCAGCTATATCAACTTCAAACTCTTCTGGGAAGGCTTTCCACGAGGTTTAGGAGTGTTATTGGACATTTCTGATCATTCTTCAAGAAGCACATTTGTGTGTTCAGGCACTGATCCCGAGAATTCCTGGCTCATCTCAGAGATGTTATATTGGATTGCGCCACAACTTCTGATAAACAACGCCACACCATAATCCACCCTCCAACAAACTTCACATTTGGCACAGTGCAGTCAGACCGCTAACCTTCTTTTGGCAACTGTCAAACCCAGACTCATCTGTTGGCCTGACAGAAGACGTGTGATTGTCACTGCAGAGAACATCTCTACTGCTCTCGAGTCCAGTCACGACACGTAACACTGTGGATGCAGCTGTTGAGCTATGGAAAGCCACTGCATGAAGCACTGTTCTGAGTGACTGATGCTTGGCAACTCTGCACACGCTGTGTCTCCACATCAGCTGACCCCACTTTGTGACTGAGTTGCTGTCATTTCCAGTTGCTTCCACTTACAATACCACCAACTGTGGAATATTTAGCAGTAAGGCAACTTCACAGCTGTACTTGTTGCACAGGTGGCATCCATCATGTTTGTAGAAGCAGTCTGCATGGTTAGGTGCTTGATTTATACACCTGTCACGATAAGGGCGATGAAACAGCTGAATTTGATGACTTGGAAGGGTGAGTGAATCCTTCTTAATGCACTTGCAGCTTGTTTCTCAGCACACTGTCTTACATTATTAAATTAATGCATTTTAATCTGTCTTTTCTGTAATTCTCTGCAAACTATTTATAAAAAAAAATAACTACTCAGCCAATTCTTCGGGCAGTTTCTCATTCTGCAGAGTCACTGCTACTTCACCCTTTCAGACTGCAGCAGCCACAGTAGTCTTTGTTCTGCTCTACAACTACACTGAGCTCAGCGCAGTCGCACCAGTCGTTTCTTCACCTGATGCAGGTTCTGGTTGGTGATGCGCAAAACAAGAAACTGTGAAGAAGCAGCTACCGTACGTGCTGCAACAGCAAACCGGCCAGTGAATCTGGCCTCCATCCCCATAGCTATCAACTTTGATACGTTACCTAGTAAAAGTAATGTTCTGTCCCTCTATCGACAGTTACTGTAAAGTGGGTGAATTTACTTATGACGCTGGAGTGCAGCCACTTTGATCTGACACGGCTCCTGACTTGGGAACTTTAGCCAATCGTTCTGTTTGAGGCTTGAACTGGACCTCTCCACTGTGTTTGCACCTTCTTCAGTATTTTTAATGGCATTTTAAAATAGCTTCTGTATGAAACAGAGCCTCAGTCTTCGTGAATGAAAGTCTAGTGTTAGCACTAATTAGCACATGTGTTTGTGTTTCACAGCTTGCTAACAACTTAATACTGTACCACATCATCCAAATATGGTCCCTTCTGGTTTTAGAAAACTAACATGCTAACCAAGACATTATTATTTACACTTAAACTACAGTTACTGTGCAGTCCTTTACTCTGTTTAGCCAAAGACCTGTGCAAACTAACACCAGAGCAGAACCTGGCATAAGACGAATTGAGGACAAATCTGAAGTTTGAAAAAAGTATCAAATGTCCTCCTGTCATCGAGCTTCACATGGCCTAATTAGATTACTATGGGTCATGTGACTGTGGCGATTTATGTACTAATATTTATTTTAAACTGAATCATTTAGGATCAAAGAGATTCCTGTAGACTTTCAGCTGTGTCCCATCTACACGGAGGTCTATCGTTCCCAGGCTGGACTCCTTGTTTTGTATGTCACACCCTTGGCATGCTTCTGGTACAGACTTTACATAGAGGTTTCATCTTTACTGATGCCACGGTGTCTGACCTCTGTGAGTACCACTTTAGTACAACAACAGGAGTGTCGTATATTTTTATATTTAAAAAAAGTCTATTAGGAAACATTTAGATAGTTACTATGGTAGCAAGAGCACGTTTACATTTTTCGTGATCTTAAACGTATCCTGTGCACGAGGATAAGAAAGAAAACTACAAATACTCACAGAAAACATGTTGAATGTCATCATGCCAAAACTAGCATCTGTCCGTTTCTTTATATTCCCTCTGATTTCCTCTTAGCTTCATTTCAGCACACCCCCACCCCTTCCTCTCTCTGCATGCAGCTGTGAAAATAATGCTTTCAGATGGGTTTTGACTCTGGGCGACAGGTCAGTTTCCCTGGCTTCCTGACATCGTACACCACCAAAAACCAGATGGATGGAGGTGGAAGGAAAGAACAGAGAAACACAGAGCAGTGTTTAAAAAAAACACAGAAGAAAAACACACAGGAGACACACACACACAATGAAGAGAGGAGGAGTGGGAGACCCAGAGATATCCAAGATTTTAGCTCCCACCATCTGGTTTGAGCCTTAGGAATAAGAACTTGATTACATGACTTTTCCACTAAAAACACAGTCAATGGCTGTTTCTGGGTCCAAACTCCTCTTAAGTTCCCAAACTCAAACACTGCTGAGTCAAAAACCGTCCAAATGATCAGTGTGGCTGCTCTAAAAGGTGTGACAATCCAGCTGAACACACAAGCATCCATGAAAAACAGGATTTAAGAAGTTTAACAGCGTTACAACTTAGAAACTAGCGATCTAACTCTGTGCTATCTAAAGATGATGGACGTTTTCTGACTGAGGGAGTTCTGAAAAACTAAAACATACAGCTCTGCTATCACTGGATATAAATAAAGACACAACCACACAGCGGCCTGATTTGTAGGGTTACTGAAGTTGGCTAGCTGGCATGTAATGGTGCGCCACATGGTGGTTAGCTAGAGAGCTATGGTTAGGATAATACACACACATTAGCACAGTGAAGCTGGTGCATGAATATTGACTTTGTTCCCCTCAATACAAGTGAACGTGAGGGTCTCAGACGGGCAGAGACAGGCGAGCTTCTACAACAAAAACTTTCTTTTGAAGGAAAACTTTTTTGGACCTGTACAGCTGAGCATGCTGAAATCCCACTGTGTCTTTTAATCACTGCTTCCTTTGTTATATTATCGTTATCTTGAAGCAGGTTATCTCTGAAGCAGGTTACTCAAACATCTTTGTCGCTAAACTTAAAAGGACACGGCAACTATGAAACAAGCTGAATACACAGACTTGAAGAAAGGCACACAAATATTTGGCACATTAACTTGCAGACTTGTGAGGGTGCTGCCTAAAATTAGAAACAGGTTGAAAATCAGCCTTTGATTTATTTTTCTACTGCGGCACAATCAGACGAGGGAAATGGCTGCTGAAAGGGAGATACACTGAAGTGAAAAGGAAAGCGCAAGAATGAGGTGCTGCTGCTCTTTTCCTCATGCTGAGTTCATCACCTTAAAATAGAACAATGTCAACTCTTGGATTCTATCCCTATGTTACGGTGACACTTCCAGGGTTTCCCTGTGCACTACAGAAACCGTTAGTTATACCTACATGTTCTCTTTGCAGAGGGACAGAAGTCCTTGATCTCAAATTGAAGACTTGCTTTCCTTTTTTGGTGGTGACCATGAGGACACTGCTTACAGAGGGGATGTTTTCCTGCATTAGCCTAAACACATAGGTCACTTGCACAGCCTAATGGGTTAAACCAACCAAAGCTCTAGCCTGGGGTTTGCCTTGATCAAACTGGGCCTGTGGCAGTGACTTTGACTGATTGCTGTTACTGCATGCTTGCCACGTCATCTGTGCTGTTGCCTTCACAGTATTATATCCTTGTGTGCCGTTCTTTATGGCTTTAACATATAGATAACATTAACTCTATATGAAAATGAGTTACAGCCAAATAAAAGCATAAGGAAAAAAACAGATAGGAAAATAGATGTGAAAAGTAAGCAATGTCCATAAAAATGGATATTCACAACACTGCTGCAGTCTGTGTAGGGACATCACAACAGCAAACATGTAATAGTCAGTACCAGTACCACACTGTTTAAGCTCTTTTACTAAAAAGCCGTGAATCAGTCACATGCTGGTGCTGACTGTGGAGGAGGCAGTAGTGTTAAACGCTATTAGATACATTATGTTACCTTTAGCATTTCTACAACATTAGCAACTGCAAACGCTTTAAGCTGTGGCACAAAGCTGATTCCAAAATGGTAACATGCATCTGAGGATACCAACACAAAGTCCTTCTATACACATTTCTGACTACCTGTTATCAATGAGTCGAGGCAGAGCTGCTGTGGCAGCTGACTGACACAACGTGCAAAGGAGAGTCTGAAACTTCTGTCCCGTTTCTTCTCATTTAATGACTTTCAGTAATTGTTCATCTGAGATGTTGTCCTCCACTTTAGATATGCTGAATGTTCCACCAACAGCTTTTTGGAATCATCTTGTGGGAGCAAAAATACAATTTTATGCCTGTTAAACTGTTACTGCTGGCATTTCTTTAGCAAGTTAAAAGTAAAAATGGGGTCTAAGTACACAACTTTTTTAACAACAAGTTGTCTGTTATGTGTAGACACAACCTTATTTATTTCAGATCGTGGAGAGATGCAAAAAGATAGTAACACTGGCCACATTATCTGTGTAGGAGATAACAGTCTCTTTGTGGCGATGCATAAGCATATAGCAGACTGTAATAAATGTGTGACTAAACAAAATTACACTGAATTTCAAACCAGCAACTGGAAAAGAGCATGTGTAATGGACCGCATGCTGATGTAAAGGCTTTTTCTCAGCAGGATTGGGATAAGTTATTGTCCAAGTAAAATGAAAATTATCACTCTAGCTACAATTTGAACAGGCGAATGTGGTTTGTACACTTGGCTATACAATTTTCCTTTTGTTCAAATGAATCTAAAATTAGAAGGAGTGTGTGTGCATGTAATTATTGGTCTAAGACAATAACACACCTTCTTTCTGTACTTTCAGCACCGTCAGCCATGACTGTTCATTATACAGTAACAGGCTGTACTAGTTAAAAGTGAGGAGCATTTATTCTCTCCCCAGAGGGCTTTTGGTGTTCCTATCCGCCATTACCCTGTGGACGTAGCAGACACAGGGAGGAGCAGACGGGAAGAAAGGAATTATGTCGACTCCCAAGTTACTGTTTTCCTTACCAACATGTCTCTCATGCTCCCAACACATTAAACACCTGCTTTAATCATACGTAATTTCAACGTAATATCCAGTGATATGCCATTGGATATTTAATAACTATCCAGTAACCAAATCCGTCCCCCACTTATAGCGGCGCACTTCTTCATGCGTCTTGACAACATTGTGGATAACAGGTTGAACCGGGCAGTGCTGGTTAGTTATATCTCCAGGCTGACAGTTGTACCTGACACTCCTTCACAGTGGAACATGTACAGGCTTGTAAAGTTCCACTTCACAATAGTCACAGTTCCTTAGGACTGACTCACCAGCACCACGGATGGCTATGACTCTGTTAGCATTAGCTTCAGACAAGATTACATACCTTGCGTCCCCACAACACTAGATTTCATAAACAGAACAACTTTGTAGCTCTGCGTGGACGTAAGCGATGTTGTTTTAGAGCGAATGTACAAGTTTAAATGACTCGAGCCTCCACTTAGCTTAAGCACGACAACGGGTTAGCCAAGCAGGCCAGGCAAACAGCGGCTGCTCATAAAACGAGGAAAGTTCTCCTTGAGCGGTCTCTGTACTTACACAACGCATCTCGAAATCATCCAGGACACCATGTCTTCTGTATGTGTAGGTCTGTTTCAGCAGTAGAACAGAGCCAATAATAATGTTAAACGCCGATCCCGCACCGCCGTGAACTTTTCAGCCCAAACTTCGGTAAACAGAAACAGCTAGCTAATCTCGTCGTACATCAGCTAGCCAACACACCAGGAACACCTCACTGCAGTGTCCTTGGAGTC
Organism: Pundamilia nyererei; assembly: GCF_000239375.1. Taxonomy (NCBI): domain Eukaryota; kingdom Metazoa; phylum Chordata; class Actinopteri; order Cichliformes; family Cichlidae; genus Pundamilia; species Pundamilia nyererei. The sequence goes on along the minus strand of NW_005187629.1, from coordinate 431,794 downwards.
ATAGCTACACGACGAAGCGCGTATCCTAAATATTCCTGCTGTAGTCGCTCCCTCCCATCAGATTTCCTCCTTCCTTCTCTGCTTCGCTGCTCAGTTCCTGGCACAAGAAAGGTGCTGTCGTCATTAGGGAAAATAAACACCCTCCCTCCGCATATGCTATTGGCCAGTGCAGTCTGTTTACGACGAACCTGAAATTGTAATTGGCTGGCCACGTTTGGCTAGCCAATCACATCCATTTGGTTAAGCAAGTGGCATTTTAAACTCAGTTACTGTGCTCCGATTGGTCTGCTGTCGATTCGTGGCGAGCTCTAGCCAACCACGAGGGAAATATTTTTCAGAGCATGAAAACGGCAGGTGCGCGCCCTTTGACCTCCACCTTACGTTCAGTCTTCATGTCTGTAGCTGTTATTATACAAAATACATTTTGAATAACCTAAAAGTGAAAGCACGATTTTTTAAAATAAACAATGCCTTTAATCGCATAAACGTTGGAAAGCAAAGGGTTAGGTGGTTACTGTACATCAGGGTAAGTAATATTGAAGCATCTCATAAAGTCCAATGGGCCAAATAAAAAGTGTCTGTTTCTTGTTGTTATGTAATGGTCAATAAGCACTAGTGACCTGACTCCATAGGCACTCGTGCATGCCATAACAGATCATCAGCTGTTCTTTTCTTTCTTCAGTCTTTTTGGTTCACCTGGTACCAAATTCATCTTGGTCTCATCTGTCCAAAAATATTTTACAGAACTGTGCAAGCTCTGTTTTCTGGCAAAGCCTAATCTGCCCTTCCCATTCTTGAGTTTAACCAGCGGTTTGCACTTTGTTGTGAAACCCTCTGTGTTTACATTCATGACGGCTTCTGAAGTCATTTTCTTAACCACAGACAGAATTCCACACGTTAGCTGTGTTTCATCATCTTTGTGGTTACATTCATTGTTGATTTGGCCTTTTTTTTAGTGATGGCCTTCTTCACTTGCACTGATATCTATGTGGACCTCATATTGAGAGTTCCAGTAAACAGCCTCCAAATGCAAGTTCAACATTTGAATCAACCCCAGATTTTTTTAATCTGCTTAATTGGTCGTGGAATAAGAAAGAACAGCCATCCTCAACCATGAAACTGCTTTTCGGTCAAATGTCCAATTACTTTTGATCACCTGAAAATGGAGACTATGTACAAAAACACTTTTGCCATCCCTTTGAATTAAATCTGCAATTCTTGATTGTTTGATTTAAACTCTACCGTGGTAGTGTACGGAGGCAATATAACACAAACTGTGCCATCGTGTAAATACTCACGGACCTAACTGTAATCAGTACACACAAACCCCATCTGTCAGCTTTCAGAATGGCGCTTCTTTGTGTGTGTCTGCTTTAGGTAATAATAATAATTTAGGTAATAATAACAGCATCTGAGCTTGTACAATTGCAGCAATGAGCTTGTGCCTTTCTGTATCAGGATATTTGTAAACCCATGCAGACATGTTAGTGTATTGTGCAGGTATGTGCAGGCATGTGGGTAAGACTGGGAGGGGGGGTCTGGTTTTATAGCTACTTGTTATTCATGAAGGCGGCTGCTACAGCGTGTAGCTCAGCGAGGAGATTCCCAGAGGAGCCTGTCTGGTCACACAATCCGTCTGGGAAAGCATCAGAGGCTCAGGGCTGAACAGAAAACACCTCCTCACCCTCAGCTGCTCACTGGTCTAATGTCATAGAGAGCAACAACATTAATTAGAAACATACACATTTGCAGACTAACCAAACAGAACAAATATGCTGTATTCTGAAGATCAGCCTCTGGTAAAAGGCAATTCCCATTACGCAAGGTGTTTGGGTCTTTCTTTGTGAGTACACTGCAGTGGTGGCGGTTGAATTTTTACTTCTGCATCCCAGTAATTACACCAGGCAACTTTAAAATGAAATTAAAGCAACAATCTCTCTTTGTCCCAATCATTCAACTGAAAGAAGTCAAAATAGAGTCATAGACATCCATAATACATATTGTTTAGTGTGTGTGTTTTTATTCAGAGTGTGAAGCCTGTAAAAATGAGTCAGGAAATATTAGCAGAGCTTTGCTGCTCAGATCAAAGTGTAAATTTCACTTTATCATTACAATAGTGACTGCCAGCTGTAAGTGTTTATTCATCACATTTTCTCGGTCTTAGTACTAATCTGGCCTGAACACACCCTCAACCAGCCATCGTGGCCCCCAATATACAGGAGATTGCATCAATCTCATTGATAATAATTAGAAATTATACTTTAATTGTGTTTAATCTTTTAATGGCTGTGGGGTAGAAACTCTTTTTTTAGCCTATTTGCCCTTGATTTTATTGTCCTGTATTGTCTGCCTGATGGCAGCAATTTAAAAGATCTTGATATGTGTGTGATGGGTCACACAAAATTTGGGGCCTTTCCTGAAACAGTGGGTATTGTGAAGTTTCTCCAGAGAGGGCAAACTGACTTTTCTCTGGGCAACTCTGATAACCTGCTGAAGTGCTTTGTGCCGCTGTGCAGCTGGAAAACCACACACAGAGGCGATGCGTCAGTAATCTTTCTATTGAGCAGCGATATCAGGATACCAGCAGTTTGAGGTGGATGTTGTTGGGGTTTTTGTTTTTGTTATCACACTCAGGAAATGAAGTCTTTGCTGGGCCTTATTCACCACCTCAGCTGTGTTAACATCACCGGTCAAGTCCGCCGTGATGTGGACTCCCAAAAACCAGGAAACTGAAACCTTCTCCATACACTTCCTGTTAACGAGTAATGGCTGAGTAACCTTTCCTTCTTCCTGAAGTCCACGATGAGCTCCAATGTCTTTGGTGAATTAAGAAGGAAGTTGTTGTCTCTGCATGACACCATCACTGATTCCAAGTCAATCCTGTAGGTGCACTGATCTTCCCCAAAGATGATCGTGGACATTTTTTATTACAGTTTTTCTCGATTGGTTTGGCCCATTTCTTGAAACCGAGATGACTTTCTCAAAATAACATGGACAAATCTCCAAACCACCTTGCAATTGTTCACAACAGAATGTCATTTTTCATTGGTTTCATCAAATTGCAAATGCTTTAGTCTCAAGTGACTCTGTGCTTCTTTTCAAATGATTATGTACAAGTAGCTACAGTTAGCACAATGAGCCCACATTTAGCACATTTTCCAAATAAATAGGCGATCTAAACTGATTAGTTGATTTTTCAGTGAAATGGTTACTCACTCCAAAACATATCAGCATGGTTTCATTGTGTAAGTCATCATATGCACAATTGTCTGTTCAACTGTCAAAATGAGTCAAAGATATGATACCATGAAAGTATGTCTTGGAACATTTGATAAAGTTATGACAGTACTTGACAATCAATCAGGTGAAATTAGAACTAA
>NW_005187629.1:423881-426113 GCF_000239375.1 Pundamilia nyererei | reverse complement strand
GAAGCATGGACGAAGAGTTTGGGGAAAGATATTTGATTTTGCTAGTGAGCTATAATGTTGGGCAGAACTGTAAGACTGTTTGGCCAAATGACCTTATGGTTTTGAGAATGTCATCTCGGTTTCAAGAAATGAGCCAAACCAATCGAGAAAAACTGTAATATGTTTAACACAATCTTCAAGAAGTAAGAGAACATCTGAGGAGTGGAGAAAAATGTGCTGGTAGCGATTTTCAGGAACAAGAGTAATCTATGGAACAGTAGTAACTACAGAGAGCTATGGGAAAAAGCTAAAGCTAGGATAAAAAGAGTGGTAATGATTAGTGAGCATGAAGCTGTACTTGCCCAGAAAGAGCACTACCAATGCAATCTAGAGAAGGTCAGATGGAGCTGAATCTGTGTCTTTGTGGATCTAGAGAAGCCGTATCATAGGGTGCCAAGAGAAGAAGTGTGGTACTGGATGAAGAAGTCAAAAGTGTCAGAGAAGTATGCGAGCGTGGTGGAGGGCATCGATAAGGACAGTGGTGAGCTGTAGGGTGGAAGTAACAGATGGGTTCAAGATGCAGCTGGGATTATATCACAGATGTTCTGAGAGCCCCTCATTATTTGTGATAGTGTTGGACAAGTTGGCACATGAGGTCAGGCATGGACTACAGTGATCTGTAAGGAGAGTATGGAGCAGATGGAACAGAGCCTAGAGAGGTGAAGGTATGCACTGAAGAGAAGAGGGATGAGTCAAGTGTTTGAAAGTAGATACATTTAAATACCTGGACATTATTATCCAAAACAACAGACAGTGCACAAAATCTGTGAAGAAGAGAGCAGGCAGTGCGGACTGAGTGTCAGGAGGACAGCAGAAAGAGTGAAAGGAAAAGTTTATAAGCTGGTATGGAGAACTGCTATGATGTATGGTTTGGAGATGGTAGTGCTGACGAAAAACCAGAAGCAGAGCAGGACCAGGCTGGTCAGGATTGGAAATGAGTATATCAGAGGGACAGCTAGGTTTTAGCAGTTTTGGAGACAAGTCAGAGAGGCAGGGTTGAAATGATTTGGATGTGTGCAGAGGAGGGATAGTGAGAGGCTTGGTGTGACGGAGGATGGTAGGGATAGGGTTAGATGGAGGCCGCTGAAAGACGAAGAAGACCAAACACATCCCTACTCAGCTGTACACTGACTGTGACTGGTCACATCTGACCAACTCATCTAGGGCTAGAAATCTAGAAAGCCGTTGAAGTATTTCTTTAAACAGCATGAATATGCAGTGAGTTCTTCTGCTAATTTAAGGAACTGGGATGTCTTTAGCAGAGCTCCCCAGCAGGTCTTGTATTATGTAAAAGCACAAGATAAATGTGTACAGTACAGTATAGAATCCAATAATGTTCATCCCACAGTGTCATTTCTTCATAGTTATCACAATACTCTTGCTTTCAAATTGGTCTTACTCGTCTGCTGATACCTACCGCTGCTCTGTGCCTTCTTCGTACTCTTTTGTTTTCTCTTTCTTGCATTTCCTTGTCCGTCCGTTCTATGACTGCATTTCCTCAGGATCTTTTCCCTTTTTTTTTCAATGCCGCTCTTCTTCCATCGCTCGTCAAGCTCTCGTTCTCTCCTTATCTTGCATCCCACAAGCCTGGAGATCACTGCAGGCTGATTGCTACATGCTTCACGCATATAAACCTTGACGATGTCCTTAAGATGCCTCCACTCCACTCCATTGAGACGTAAGCACATGAACGCAAAAGCACACAAATGCGCAATCCTGGACAGGGCTACACATGAGTAGGAGACTCACACAGACCTTCCCTCTCTCATTCTGCTTTGCTCTGCCCTATTCTCCTCCTCTTGCCTTCACTGCTCCTTTTTTAGTCTTGCTTGTTTATAGTAAGTCGATGGAAGACGTGGAGTAAACCACACAGGAGAGAGATCAAACATGCCAGCTGCATTTTAAATTCAGATAGATAGATAGATAGATAGATAGATAGATAGATAGATAGATAGATAGATAGATAGATAGATAGATATTTTAACCATTAGAGAAAAATAACTCATAATCATCTCACAGATGTAACATTATCCACAGCTACTTTCATTACCATTGATATTCATTTAGTCTTTTTCTCCCATTGATCTTTCTGAGTTAACTTCTACCATTTTAATGCTTCAATCTTAAATCTGATCAGCCTATCTCTAATAATCAGCTATGTACCACAGGCCTTCAAGCTGGCTGTAGTTAAAC
>NW_005187629.1:412730-422361 GCF_000239375.1 Pundamilia nyererei | reverse complement strand
CCAAAGTGCTTGCTCATAGGGGGTCATATGATTGTTGGTTTTTCTCTGTATGTATTATTGTACAATCTACTGTGCAATATAAAGCGCCTTGAGGCGACTGTTGTTATGATTTGGTGCCACTGATTCTGATATCCTAGGTGCTTACAATAATGCTACAGCAGTCATTTGGCATCTGCTGGTGCATGCCACATTTGGTTGATGTGGATAGGGCCCATGCCACTGGGCAACTTCAAGCTGGTGTTCTGCAAATCCAAGCTGCAGTATTCTCTGCATTAGTTGTCGGTGCTCGTCTCATCTCCCAAGTTTAGCTCATTAGTCCAAGTTTGAATTTTTATTTATCTTTTATTGTTCATGTATTTTGTTTCTAGGTTCATTTTTGCCAGCAAATAAAAGCTGCTGCTTTAAGTTAAGTTCTCCGTCTCAGAGTCCTGCGTTTGGGTCCAACCCCTGCCTGCCAAACAGCTTACCATAACAGCAATGCCATATCTCCACAGTCTGAGCCTGGACTCTATCCTCTAAAATGACAATGTTAATTCCCCAGAGAATGGGGGTTATTAGAGACTACATCCAGAATTTGGAAGTGGAGAGAATGGAATGGCCTGCCTGCAGTCCTGACCTCAATCCCACCAAACACCTGTGGGATCAACTTGGCCGTGCTGTTCATGCCAGAGTGACCAATATATTCACATTGGCTGACTTGTGACATTGAAGAATGGAATGCCACCCCACAGCAGTGTGTGACCAAGTGGTGACTAGCATGAGAAGGAAGTGCCAGCCTGCTGTGGCTGTGTATCGTCCTTCCACATGGTTCTATGGCCTGTGTTTGTTAAATGAATAAATTGTTAAATTGCCAAAATGTCATGTTTCTTAGGACTTCAATCATCCAACCCAATAAACAACACCAAACAAACTCTGGCTATTGCTGATTCTGTTTTTGGACATGAAGCTGACACCAACAACCATAGTGAAGTATCTTCCAGTGGCCAAAGCAGGTGACATCGCAGGAGCTCTGAAACTGTTGGCTAAGGATAAACATAAATTCTGTAAAACTATAACTCCCATTGGCAGTAATACCAGTCAGCTACATCAATAAGAGGTCACTAAAATTTGAATTGAATTAGTATGTAATAGTCAAAACAATGTTGTACTAGGTAGTTTTCTCTGGATCCCACAAATTCGTGGGAGATCGTGGCTCAAGAGTTGGGAGTTCGCCTTGTAATCGGAAGGTTGCCGGTTCGAGCCCCGGCTTGGACAGTCTCGGTCGTTGTGTCCTTGGGCAAGACACTTCACCCGTTGCCTACTGGTGGTGGTCAGAGGGCCCGGTGGCGCCAGTGTCCGGCAGCCTCGCCTCTGTCAGTGCGCCCCAGGGTGGCTGTGGTTACAATGTAGCTTGCTATCACCAGTGTGTGAATGTGTGCGTGAATGGGTGGATGACTGGATATGTAAAGCGCTTTGGGGTCCTTAGGGACTAGTAAAGCGCTATATAAATACAGGCCATTTACCATTTACCATAATTGGACCAGGAGTGATGTGTTTAGCCACATGTCCTTCTAAAATTGCTGGTTGTCTGAACGGTTCCAAAAAATAATGTGGGCTTTATAGATAATTGGAAGACTTTCTGGGGAATACCTGGTCTTGTTAGGAGCTACAACATCCAATCCTTGGATGGAGCTAATCTCTTTTCTAGGAATCTGGTCAAACCCCCCAAACTATCCAGAGTTGAGACCAGGAAGCAGAGTTTCAGTCTGGTAAATGGATTGGTTCTTATATAGTGCTTTTCTACTCTGAGAACTCAGTGTTCATACAGTGCACAGTCTGGAGCAGACAGCGATCAAACCACCAACCTTCCGATTAGTAGGTGACCTGACTGTGTCAGCTCCAGACCACCAAAAGACAACAGAAAGTCCCAAAGAAAGAACAATGTGGTATCTACAACTATTGCGGGGTCTACCGTGTTATTGTATGGTCTACCTTATAGTATAAAGCGCCTTGACGCAACTGTTGTTGTGATTTGGCGCTATATAAATGAATTAATTTCAACTGAATTACAACTGCACCAAAGAGTAAAACAGTGAAATGCAGATTATTAAGTTTCTCTCTTAAGTTCCTATTGGTACATGAATTAATAATTCATCAACGTATTGATGTACTCTGCCTTACGGACACCTGGTTACAGCAGGTGGATTATCTTAGTTTAAATGAATCAACACCCGAGTCATACTAACTGTTAGAATCCTTGAAGCTCAAGTTGAGGCAGGTGAGTGGCAACAATCTTCCACTCGAGGTTATCAATCAACCAAAGACCCAGAAAGTGTTTTAATTGTATTTGTTGATATTTGTCGTCCTCCTGGACCTTAATCAGAGTTTCTATCTGATTAAGGTATACCCTGGGCCTGCTCCTGGAAAGACATGCCCAGCCAAAACACCTAGCCCAGGAGGCGACAGCCTTAGCTGTCTCCTTTCGATGTGGAGTAGCAGCACTGCTCTGAACACCTCCTGACTGACTGAAGTCCTCACCCTATTGCTAAGGCAGAGCCCATCCACCTTTCTGAGAAATTTTCCACTGCTTGTATCTCAGTCTAATTGTGTTAACAAGAAGATCGGACTGAGATACAAGACTCCCCCAAACAACAACGCACCACCTGGTGGCGGATGGATGCATAACATTCAGGACACAATTTACTGACATTGGGCATCACATAAAAACATAACAATTAGATTAAACAAGTAAATCCGACCAGTGACAACAACAACAATTACTCGGCTAGTCATACATTGTGAAGTATTACATCTCCACAGCGCAATACCATTGATATATATTTAGACTTTTGTTGTCCAATTGATCTTTGTGAGTTCACCTTCAGTAATTACTTCCTCCAAACAATCAATGTGTGTTTTAGACCCCATTGCAACAAGACTGTTCAGAGAAGCCCTATCATTTATTAATGCTTCAACTTTAAAAACTGTAAACCTATGAATAGGCTAAGTGCCTGAAAATGCTTCAACAAGAGTACTGACAGGGACTAAACAGAGAGAGTATATTTCACTGGTGTCCCTTCATTGGCTCTCTGTTAAATCCAAAATTGAATTAAAAACCCTTATTATTACATAAAAGGTCTTAAATAATCAGGCCCCATCTTATCTTAATGACCTTGTAGTACCATATCACCCTATTAGAGCACTTGGCTCTCGCTCTGCAGGCCTACTTGTTGTTCCTAGAGTATTTAAAAGTAGAATGGGAGGCAGAGCCTTCAGTTTTCAGGCCCCTCTTCTGTGGAACCAGCTTCCAGTTTGGATTCAGGAGACAGACACTATCTCTACTTTCAAGATCAGGCTTCAAACTTTCCTTTTTGACAAAGAATATTATAAGGATGACCCTTAATCCTTCCTTAAGTGTTTCTTCTTGACTCACCTTTATGTGTGTTTGTACACCATTCTGCATGTAATTATTAGTTATTAATAATCTCTAGTTGTGTGTCTTTTCCCCGTCAGTCCCTGAGCCTGGTTCTGCTGGAGGTTTCTTCCTGTTACAAGGAAGTTTGTCCTTCCCGCTGTCACCAAAGTGCTTGCTCATAAGGAGTCAACTAAATGTTGGGGTATTCTCTGTATTATTGTAGGATCTTTACCTTACAACATAAAGCAGCTTGAGGCAGACTGTTGTTGTTGAGACCACCCAAGCACACTGGGTATGTTCTTTGTAGCCATTAAAGAGTAGAGATTAATAGTAATTTTGCAAGAAAAACAAACAAAAAAAACTCTCTCACACACACACACACGCACCAAAAACCCCAACTTTCATACTGGGATAGTGATGAAAAACGTATACCTTTAGTAGAATGGATAAATGATTACATTATTTATAATATATATTAATATAAACAACATATTAAACAAAATATAGATGATATAAACATAATTTCCTCCAGAATTGTTACCTTCCTATATTAATGCTGCTTGTGATGGCAGAAATAGAAGTGCAGTCCCACTAACAGAGCGGGAGCATAACAAGGAATTTGAACATTAGCCGTTCATTATATTAGCCTCGACTCGTGGCGGTAATAGTCGGTGTAGTATTAGCAAAAATAGTACCAATTATTCGACGGAGCGGAGGGACACCAGCGTGCTGCGGTTTGTGAATGTCTAGGGATCAGCGGAGAAACACCAATGGATGGCGGCTGTGCTGCGGTTCAATGTTCCACCGTTTTTTTCAAGTGGAGAGAAAAGGCGACTGACGCTTGAACGGGTGGAGACTGCTACACGTTTAAATCCCCCGGGTCGGTTTTTCATCTTTCAGCAAGGCCAACTTTTCTTTTTTTCCTTTTCCTCCCATCCGTTGGATTATTTAGAGCTGTTTTAATGTCGTAAGTTACAGGTCTGCAAGGGCGTCGTTGTTGGGAAGTTTATTCCGGGGGGGGTGGGGGGGTTTGACCAGCAAAGGGCCATGGCAGTCGAGGCTCGGCCGGAGCTGGTCGGGAAGCGGTTCCTCTGTGTCAGCGGTGACGAGCCGCCTGAAATCGGCGACATTGGTCGGTGGCCGTGGAGGTCCGGGGTTATACGGGCCGTCAACCATCGTGACAGCGACAATGCCGAGCTGACGGTAAGGAAAATGCTGACTTTGTCCTCGTAGTTGTCTGTTACATGCAAAGCAAACGGGAAAATCTCTGTGGTTGGTGGCTAGCCAGCGAGGCACTGTTGTAGGCTTGCCAGGCGGAAATTATTTTGCGGCTTTCTTTTCGGTCGCTGCGACTCTTCGGACGCAGGAGTCTGTGGTGTGTATGCACACCTGATTAGTAGAATATGTTGCATTGTTTACGTGTGAGTTTGGCTAGTTTTCGGACCGCTTAAGCCTGCGCGTCAGTGCGTGGTAGCTTGGAAAGCAAACGGTTAGTTCAGGTCTAAGTTCTGCGCTTATTTACATGAAATCCTCCAACTTGTGTCTTCCATTAGGCACGCGCTGTGGCTCAGACTGATTTAAGTGGGCTGGTTATTCAGTTCGTGCCCAGATCATTTGAAGCGCGGTGTGCCTCTGCCAGCCTGAGGGATATTGTAAGGGTCGATTGACACATAATCAATGCGAAGCACCGAGTGACACGTGAATGGCTCATGTTGTCATTGGAGAAAAGCATGTGTAGGAATTTGAGTCCCTGCTTTACACTGCAGATCAGCTGACGCGTGTCAAGTTGGCTTTCCACAGACGTTAAATTAGTCGTTATTACTTCGTGGTTACTAGTCTCCGTCCGTGTTATTAGGGCATTTCTTGTGGCCACTCGGACTTGCGCACGGGTGCGGGAATGCTAGGATTTCCAAACACAACAGAAGAGGCTCGCTGCAGGCTGAACAAAGGCCATTTTGTCTTCAAGTAAAATATATGGTTTGCATTTTCAAAAAGGACCTTCTGTCACGCTCCTGTCACGCAGGTGCCCCTACGTTTCCCGCTTCACGTGTAATAATTGCATTCGTAATAGTGGCCGGGCAGTAAATACACGACCCCTCCTTCCTATAAAGAGGCATTTTTTATAACGGGCTAACGTGCCAAAGCCAGCAAACAATGAAATATTTGCCCTGACAAGCCCTTGGCTGGCGAACGCAGTGTATAGTGCATTCTCCCCTTTTCTTTTGTTCAGTCCTTTTTGACTGCCTATGCAGATAACTGGCAGAAGCCCCAGCCCAGCTCTGATTTGATGCTTTAGCCTGTTGTCTTTGTCTATATGTTCCCTTTTTTGAGAGCAGTAAAGCGTCTGGCTTTAAAGCTTATGGCGAATTTAATCATGTGATTGTCACAGAGCTCTGTGGCGGATTTATTCTTTGTGTATGATTTTATTTGTCAAGTAAATTTCTTGCATATTTTCCAACGATTTTGAAGCTTAAACGTTTTTTTCAGTGTTCTTAGTCCTTGGCAGACCATAGATGCAACTGATTAATACTGATGTCTTTTTGATTAGAGAGTGGACGAATTTGTGTTGTCACACCATCCTTGCTTTCTGTTATTCATATAATCAAAGTATCAGGCTGGCATGGGTGGTTATCTTTCATGAATTAATTACAGTTTCATAACAAAACATTGTTGGTGCCTTCACTAGATCAGACATGTGCTTCTTTGTACTGGACAACAGCCGTGTCCCCAGATTACTAATGCCCAGTAGAGCTGGTCCTTGTCTGTGATGTAACTTAGGCATGGAGTAGTGTTCTACTTTAATTCCATACAGTGTGGCACAGTCTCATTAGCAAGGGGCTTAACTATCAGAGTGAATACAGTGGAGAGGGATTTGAGAGTAGATTAGAGGAAGTGTGTCAAGCCAGGTTGCCAGGCCTTTGTCAAGTGTCTCTGATCAGATAGGCCAAAAGTTCATATTTACTGTTAATGCTCACTGAGATTTATTACTCAGCAGATACAAATGTAGAAAAAAGAGAACGCCCCTTAATGTTTTTCACGTTTGTGGCTGAAGTAGAAATCAATGGGTGTGTATCAAAAATCCGCTGGACAGAACAGCACTTAACAATTCCTGTAAAGACGATCCTCTTGGTTTCACTGTCTTAAAGTTACATTTAATTCTAGGGCTGTTCGATATATCGATATATATCGGATGACGATATAAAAACGTGCATCGTTTCATTTTACGCTATCGTTTATTTGGTGTTGTCGCAAAATTAACTGTTTACAGCAATATTTGTTCATGGTTCTGATGGTCGCTGTAGTGGCTTCTTCTTCAACTTCTTAAAGTTCTCTCTTTCTCTTATATTTAATATAACCACACTACGGATGGACAAGCGCCTGTTTTTATGTGTTGTCGTTAGCAACAACGGCGGTAACACCATCGCGTGTCCGCTTGTTTATGTTTCACAATAAAGCTCAAGATCCTGTTGAGACTTTTCAAAATAAACTGAATCACGTGAAAGAGCAGATTATTTACGGATGAGAATTAAAAAAGAGAAGCCAGGTGCTAAAAAATAAACCTTAGACTCAAACGTTAGAAAGTTACAACTTATGTCTAAAAATGTATAGTTTCATACATCGGTTAAAACACTCGACTCCAGCTACACGACGCACAACAGGAAACACTTCACGCAAGTCGAGCTGCCCGAGATTCACAGAATTTACAGAAAATGTTACATTTTTGTGATTTATATCGTTATCGGACGATAGTTGTCTTATATCGGGATATGAGATTCTGGTCATATCGCACAGCCCTATTTAACTCTTATATGGAGTGGAAGAGCTTACTACTTGATTTGGAAAAAGAAAGAAAATATGTTGTTTCTCTGATTGTTGCAGTGCGGTCCGTGTGACCTGATCACAGACAGCGTTGATGCACTGAGATGTGATCGGTCAGACGTATTCATATCGTATTCATTTGGTTGCATGGTTAGCCAACCATGTTGGCTACTCACAATTTCTATAGTTCATTTTGCATAAGACAGTTTAACAATTGTGTGTAAATATGAAGAGCTCCGAATTAAGTGACCGTATACCCTGTGTGTTTACTCAAGGGTTGGTACAGGGTGCTTTGGAGGTCATTGTTGGTAACTGGTTGTTTATAAAGGTCTTCTAAGCTATATTATCAGGGTTGATTGAGTTAATGTAGAGTTTTCCCAGGTATGACATGAGAAAACAAAAAAGTGAAACTCGTTGGTATTTTGACTTCTGCATTTTTCACTCGAACACTCGTGGATTGAGTCAGTGAGCATGGAAATAATCATAATTGTCTTTGTGTGATTTTACCAGGTTAATATTCAAAATTCAAAGAGCCATGAATTGCTGTGGACTGTGTCTGACAGAGATTTTATTATGCCAAAATTATTTAAGATCTTAAATTTGACATCTGGCTAAGCTGTATATCAAGTAAAGTGGCAGAACCTGTTTTACCTTTAATATAAAACATCTTCAGTTAGGCGTGGGCGATATATCGAATATACTCGATGTATTGCTAGTTTTTGCATGTACGATGGTTAATGGTTATGATAAAGCCATGTTGAGTATAAATTGCCATAGAAATATTAAGCTGTCTGCATATGAGGTTTTCCTCTCCCACACGCTGTGAAGGCATTATTACTCCGTTATTACTCCGTTATTACTCCGTTATTACTCCTACTTTCAGTTTTTATTTTGTCTCATGAATTCATGATGATGTTGAAAAAAAATGTTGAACGGTGTATGGTTCAAAATAACATTTGGCTTTGGAGGTTGTAAACATATCGTGATATATGTCATTTATTGTGATATAGCCCAAAAAAATATCATGATATTAGATTTTCCTCATGTTGACCCAGTCCTACCTTGAGTGTAGTGATTTGGTCCTATATAAATAACACTGAATTAAACGCAGCACGGTGGTTAGCACTGTTGCCGCACAGCAAGAAGGTCCTGAGTTCAATTCCACCATCAGGCCGGGTCTTTCTGTGTGGAGTTTGCGTGGGTTCTTCCCGGGTACTCCGGCTTCCTCCCACCGTCCAAAGACATGCAGCTTGTGGGGATAGGTTAATTGATTTATCCAAATTGCCACTATGTGCGAGTGAATGTGAGTGCGAATGGTTGTCTGTCCCTGTGTGTTGGCCCTGCGAAAGACTGGCGACCTGTCCAGGGTGTACCGCCCTATGACAGCTGGGATAGGCTCCAGCGCCCCCTGCGACCCTGAAAAGGAGAAGTGGAAGCGAATGGATGGATGGATGGATTAAACGCTGTTTTCTGTTTGTCTTCAAATCATTTGTTTTCAAAGTACTTTCTGACAAATAAACAAGTAACACTGATTGCTTCTCAGTGTCCTGCAGTTTAACTATGACTTCAATATGTTGGACTACAACCTGTAGGCCTCATTCATCTCAGTGAGCTTGACATAACGTGACATGAACCATTGTTCACTCCTCTCCTGGTCAGAGGTGTTTGTTTATCTCTTCACGAGCGTCTTTTTGCCCAGGAGCAGGCTTACAAATACATTGTAACTAAATCTTAATCCTGTTACACAGAATGTCATAACTGTTAGTTAATAAGATACAATGTATCTGTTTTGATGAAATAACAGGTTTAGTTTGATACAGTTGGTTCTGCTTATAATGATATTTAATGAGTAGCCGCAGGGTTAGATTCAGTCTACGTGTGTTTATTTTCCATCTCATGTCATATCATGTCAGGCTCTTGTTACTTCCTAATCTGTTTGCAGTGTCACTAGGTGTTTGCCACCTGAGAAGCCTAAAGTCATTTTAATTAGCTCTGCTTCGGTTCGGGCAGGATTTTTAAAAAGAATAAAGTTCAGAAAATGAAAATAAATTACTCCATTGATGATTTTTGTGAGTTCCTCTGCATTTGAGCCAGTATTGGTTCTGCAAGCACTCTGAAACACAAACTGGTAGCAGGTTTAAATGGAACTGATATGAAATGATAAATATTAACCCGAGAGCTGAACATCTGTGAAGCAGTCATATAAACAATGTCTAAACAGCATTATAGGCCCCCATAGTTTTCAGTTGCTTGAGAGACAGTGACACATGCTTAAAGAAAAGGCAAAGCTCAGCAGCAAAGCTCTACTCTGGCACATTAGACACAAAATTGACAAACTCATCTGGATTCACAGTGAATAGAAAGGGCAGGGCAGCCAGGTCATTGCCTATAGGAGCTTTTGTTTTTCATTACAATCCA
>NW_005187629.1:403237-412710 GCF_000239375.1 Pundamilia nyererei | reverse complement strand
GTGTGTGTGTGTGTGTGTGTGTGTGTGTGTGTGTGTGTGTGTGTGTGTGTGTGTGTGTGTGTGTGTGTGTACAGAACCTTTGGTGCCAGTTTGTTTTTAAGGCTGTAGCCTTCGGTTCATCACTGTGTGGCTAATCAGCAGAAAATAACAGGCTGTGAGTGGAAAAGAACCTTCCACATACAGAATCCATGCATGGGTGTTGCAGTGCTGCAGTGTGTGTGAGTGTGTGTGTTGGGTCGTGAATAACAACATTGTTTAGAAACAGAGGGAATAAATGTGGCAGAATAGATGCTGTCAGCTTCTTGTGTAGATGTAGGCTTAGTCCACATGAAATAGACCCATATACTATATCATTCTGTACAAGACACAATGGATTTGAGTTCTTTGCATTGTTGTTCGGTGCTTCGTCTGTTTTTCAGTTTTCACTTAAAATGTGTTCTTCAACAGGTCAGTCCAAATTATAGTCACATGACTGTACATATGAGTCACATGGTCTTCAATTCATTTTGTTACATGGTTAAAAAAATTGTAAAATTTCTGTTAATATTGTGAAGAAGCTTTGTATTATCTCAGGCCGAGCTTCTCACCACCGCGCACTCATTTCTTTTATGCTGTGTAAAAATCTCTCATAGAGCTGTCGACAAATACTCTAAATTTCATTATATAATTGAATAGTTAAAAAAAGATTTGGGAGAAAAGAAGCACTTGTGTCTGTTTCGTGAGCCACACAGGATGTAAAGCTGAAAAACGATGTTGTTGGGAGGTTAGCTGAGCACAGTTAAGACTTTAAATGTACTGCAAATTCTTCAGGATATTCTTGTAGTACTACGTTTCTCACATTAGTTATAGCACTCGTTTCAGTTCAATCAGGTAAATAAATGAAATGTGTAGAATGGTTATATTTATTTATTAGGTTGGCATCAGTGCATTGAGCTACATTTTGCAATATGACATCCAAGCTGTGAGGTGTCTGTGCAGCGCGGTAACGAGATCCACCAAATGTTAGTGGTTTGTTTTCTGGTGCCTAAGGAAACAAAATGTAATCTGAAGCCAAGTTGGGATGGCTGGATGGGAGGCTGGATGCACCCATCCCCCATTGCTGTCAGACAGACAGACACACACACACACACACACACACACACACACACACACACACACACACACTGAACCTCATTGCTTCATACAGCAGCCACAAAGTCTTCTACAGGCTCTCGGGCTTCCTAGATAACCTGGGAATATATTAGGCTCCTCTAGTCAGCAGCTGCTCTAGCTTCCTGCAGGACCTTGTCAGACCTCAGTGGGCTGTTCTTCTGTTCTTAGTGTGGCATGGTGTAACTGTATAATGCTAAAACGTATTATAACCTTGTGTATTGTTCCTAGCTGCAGCAATACATTTAATGTTAAAACCAAAGGAAGGCTGTCCATTTTCACTTTGTCTATTAAGCAGTAAGTGATTCTTCATTGATGGCTAGCTGCACTGAAATGAGAGAATGCATCAGGTAGCAGTAATGCTAACTGATGCTAAGGTTTGTAGAGCACTTTTTAAATGATGACTTGTTGGAGAGGGTGTTTGAGTCAGGTGCACTGGTGCTCTGCTGGACTAAGCTTCAGTCTGATACCCTGTGGTTGACTTTTCCCTGTAATAGGTTGGGTGTACGATATTCCACCCATCTTATTTGCAAAGAAATGACTCTGCACCATAACGAGAGGGCCAGGTGGCACAATCAGTGGGCAGAGCAGAGGTCCACAACGTCCGATCAGGAGCATTTCATGTAATATTACGGTGTAATTTAACCCCTATATATCCTGGGGTTAAGTTGTTCTTTTCCCAGGCACACTGCAACCATAACAGAGTTTTTTTTTATCATGGCATGATTGGGAATCCTAATATCATCAACATCTGTGGAAGGAACAAAAATCGCCACTGTACCATCTCCTTCGCTTTGTTTTTTCTTGCTTGTAGTCGTAAGAAGTAATCTAGTTACTGAGATAATGTGGTCAAACTAGAAAAAAGCTCAAGTTTCCAAAACAGTTTTTAAACAAATTGAACTGGAGCACTTTCAAGGACTTTCTTGACAGAGCAGAAGTAAAACTAATTTCTTTTCCCTGTGTAAGTAATGGTCAGGAGGTAAGGCAAAGCAACAGTAAAACTGTGTATCACGAAAATACTCAAAAGTTCATTTAACGGCAACATTTTAAAATAGAAATACATCAAAGTGCAGCAGGAAAGCACTAATGAAGCTAAACACAATGAAATAACTAACCTCTCATGCCTTACGGAGAATTCCCAAGCTCTCCGAATCACCGTCCAGTTGAACGATGTGCTCTGCACAGTGTGCGAGGGCGGACACACCAAACAGCTCCCATATCAGGATTTTGACTGTGTAATATTTCAGCCAGAGCAGTGAAACTTCCAGTACTCCGCTCTCACAGCAGAGCATGTATAACCGAGTTATAGAAGGAAGATCCCAAAGCATCGTCCTGCAGATTGACTCACTTGCTATCATCAGTGTCTACGCCTTCATCAGGTGGTGTCATCCGCCTGCTCCAAACCTTGCAGTTGTTCGTCTGAGCTGCTTTCTTCCATTAACGCTTCTCTTCCTCACTGACTGTTTGCTCTATAAGGTAAATGCCTCATCTTTTGGTTTTCTGTGTTAAAAACCCAACACAGTGAGTCATGAGTGATGCAGCGACGTTACAGTGGTGAGCTGGTGGTTACAGTGGTGAACATCTAAAGAAAAAGGACAGTCATTTAAATTTTTCATAAAATAAATGAGCATCACACAAACCACTCACACGATTTAATTTCTGTGTGTAGACAGACTGTAGTTTTTATTACATTTTGGCCTCATGTTGAATTTCACATCATCATCCCCCAAACAATTCAACTCAATTAAATCAAAACACAATGCAAAGTAGTATTAAACTGTCATCATATCAGCTAACCTCATGCCCTGTTTTCACTCTGTGGGAAGGCTTCAGTAATGGATCACAGCTCAGTGAGTGGGTTACCTTTGGAGGATAACGGTGCGTGGCCGAGCTCTTTGGAAAACCTTCTAAGCTCTCAGTGTAGGCATGAATCAACAGCTACGTGAACAGCTTTGTTTAGTCAGGATCTTTTTCTGTAGACGGCTTTGAGCAAACTACATAATGCACTGTGTAGGCCAATGTCACGGATAAATCAAAGCATGTGAGCTGACCTGTGGGGTTTCCACAGCAAAGTCAGTGTCTGAGTAAAGCATGTAGGGAGGAAGCATAAGGAGCGAGTAAACCTGAGCTCGTCTGACTGCTTCAGCACCTCTGTCCTCACGCTTGGCTGATTTGGCATAAAAGAGGTAATGCAATACTACACACTGAGATGGTTTGACTGGACTTAATGTCTAAAATGTTTCTTCAATTTGTATATAGCTGGGATCCAAATAAGTAGTATAGATCAACGCCACCATGGGATGTCTCTCATAAAAGCAGCTCGACTCAATAAATGACTTGTGTCGCACTTCAGACTCATTTCAGTCCAGCCCAGAGCTGTTCTGTGTGTTTTTGAACGCTGCTGTCAGTCAACCAGGAGACTGGCTGGGCCCTCTAACGAGACTGTTACCAAAGAATGTGAGCGAAGCTATTTTTGTGTAGCCAGTAATGAGGAGGTTGTACTCATTCAGTTTGGAACATCTCCCACATGGATTGATGGAGGCGCTGTGGCTCGCATGCGTTCATCTTTTCTTCTGTGTAGAAAATGAAAAGTCTTCTGCTGCCGTCTTCAGTTTTGGAGCACAGGGTGAGTGGAGTGTTGTTTGTCTGCTACCTGTGAGCAGTGAGCTTCAACTTACCCGCTACATAATGCGCCCGACTTCTGTCCTAGCTGAAACCAGTCGGCCCTGAAACATAATTCACTTAATCTTGTCATCTACTGATTCGTTATATTAAACGTGGTTGCTCTGTGCCAGTGGGACACTACAAAGCATAGAGTGACAGCTGGCGTGCCGGCAGCCTCAGTAGATGAATTTTAAACAGAACACTTTGTTCTCTGTGAGCAAAGACACCAACCATTCCTACCTGATAAGACTGTGATGAACAATATAAATCTCCTATTATGGTTTTCTCACTACCACCACCATAGATGCTGGCTGTCATGGTTACTGAAGCACACCACCTCGTTGATTTCTCTAAATCTTACCATGTGTTTTTATAAACAACAATAAGGTAACACCTTAATCGCCTGCCTAATCCTGGTAGGGCTCACCGTGCTCCCAGTATGGCTCAGACCCACTGGGGCACCGTGCCAGGCTGATGCTGGTCACGTCTGTTCTGGTGATTGTTTTTGTCATGCAGGGGGATCCACTGTACTGAGCGGGGTGTGCTTTATACTAACATTAATATTACTGATTAATGTTCTCCTGATAGTGCTTTAATAATATGGGGAGCATCTAGTCTGATGGAGTCTGCTTTTGGCTTCACCTGTGGCTCCGGTCGGTGCCCTTATTGGACTTAAAGAAGCATTGCAATAATAATCACATCTCTAAAAAGCTGCCGTTATATTTTATGTGTTGGATGCTCTCTTTACTTATGTGGAATTAGTTGTTTTTCATGTATCTACCACATGATGTGTTTGTTGCAGTGCAGGGTTGTGTCCAAGGATGATGACGTCAGCAGTGTTGATTTTTAAATGAAAGCTTACTCTGACGGTGCAAACTCCACTGTGTGCTGGGAGGCCACCATTAAGGAATAATTATATCTCAGCTGTTTAACTGATGAAGTCCACTTATGTTAATTCTGGTGTTCTAAATTGTTCATTGTTGTATATGAACGTCCACGTGTGTCTTTACCTGAGTTTCTTCTGTTTGGGTAGCACAGAGTGTGGAGAATAAATGGTGCACGTTAACCTCCTCCTGCCTCGACCCGGCTGTGATACGAGTATACCGAATACTTCTTTGTTCAACTGCTGGGTATACCCAGATGGAAGTTATTGTATGTGCTGTACTCCAGTTTACCTCCGAGCTGTATGTGTAGATCCAGTTTCCAGGCGATAAACGTATAGTCCAGCAGATGAGGTGTAATCTAAGTTGATCGCTTGACCATTAAATGAGTTTGAATGCTAACCACTGAATGACGTTATAGCAGGAAATGCAAAACCCACTGTCGGTTCTTTGTCTCTTACCTCTGTCCGTCTGTTTGATCAAATAGCTCAAAAAGATTTCTGCACACCTAGGGCTGTGCAATATGACCAGAATCTCATATCCCGATACAAGACATCTATCGTCCGATAACCATGTAAATCACAAAAATGTAACATTTTCTGTAAAGTCTGTGAATCTCGGGCAGCTCGTCTTGCGTGAAGTGTTTCCAGCTGGAGTCGAGTGTTTTAACGATGCATGAAACGACACATTTTTAATCTTGATGCTTGCTCAATCATCCAGGTAACTAAATCAAAGGCAGCCATTCCCCAACTCTCTGTCAATGGGACTCATGGCCATTGATCAGTGGTCATTGATCAGTGGTCATGAGAATTTGCATAATTAAGATTAAGGAACTGACCTCCCAGCCCATTGTTCCTTCAGTGGGCTGGTTTCAGTCATTATGCACATGTCCTGTTTATAAGATTGGAACCTGCAGTCAGCTGAGACTGAAGACGTCACTTCGTCCAGATGAACAGAATTAACTTTTGGAGATACATCTTTAGACGTAAGTTGTAACGGCGCCGTTTTCTTTGTGAGTATTTATTACACGGCGTGCTGCGGGGAGAAGCCTGTTCTAACGTTTGAGTCTAAGGTTTATTTTTTAGCACCTGGCGTCTTTTTTACTTCTCATCCGTAAACATTCTGCATCTTTCACGTGATTCACTTTATTTTGAAAAGTCTCAACAGGATCTTGAGCTTTATTGTGAAAGGTTTATGTAGAAAATAAACAAGCGGACACGCGATGGTGTTACCGTCGTTGTTGCTAACGACAACGCATAAAAACAGGTGCTTGTCCGTAGTGTGGTTATATTAAATATAAGAGAAAGAGAACTTTATAAGAAATGAACACAGCCTCTGAAAACATATTGCTGTAAACAGTTTATGAAACGATAGATGTTTTTATATCGTCATCAGATATATATGGTTATATCGAACAGCCCTATGCACAGTTATGTGTAATATGTGCAGCACTGACTAAAGGGACAGTGCAGGTCATTTGGACCATCTCATTTATGGATGTTGTCTTATTTGCTGTTTTCATTTAGAGTCAAAGACAGTTGGCTGCATGCACAGGACATGCAGGAGAATCAAAATACTGTTTGTCTGTCTTCATAAAGAGCCTGTGTACACAGACAGTATGGCACATGACCAACAGCAGCAGGTATGCTTGCAGTAAAGAGCCAATGACAGACAGTCAGTAGCATTAAAAGATATGAATGTATGTGTGTGAGTGTAGGGGAGAGGTGGTGAATAGAATGTGATTTCTTCTATTAGGTGGTGCAGCAGTGGGTAAAACAGCTGTTTTCACGTACACCACAGTGTGATCCTTGAATCACAGGCTGATATCAGCTATTGGCTGAACCAGATTCTTAGTTCTTTATAAGCGGCGACACTTCATGTTTCTGAACTCATATTGTGCTTCATGTTCTTCAGCAATGAATCTGTTTGTATTTTTGAAAAATGTGAACATTTCAGCGGCTGTGTTAAGCTGCTGAAATGTTTCTGATCACTAGCTCCTTGATTTGGACCTGAAAATAAGAGAAACTGATAGATGTACACACTGGTACGCTGAGCCTGGCCCTCTGCTGTTGGTGCATGACTCACTAGCTGGCATTCAGAGAGACAGAGTGAGGGACGGAGGAGAGAGAGATGATGTTTCAGAGAGCTGTAAGAAAGGAGCGAGCGGCTGTTATTTGAAAAATGAAGGGACAGAGTACAGAGAGCTGTGGACTCTCATTAGCCGTTTGGTTCTGTAGCCAGCCAGGCTCTCTGGAAGAGAGGGAACGAGAGCAGAGGAGGAGGGAAAGGGAACGTGAGAGAGAAAATGGGAATGTGAGAGAGAGGGGTTTCTTTCTCCTCTGTCTGGCCTCTCTCCCATAGCAACAGCGGCTTAGCCACGTGAACGGCAGTTCCTTTGAGTTCACCCGCTGCACAGAGCTTAACTCCTTCAGTGCCAGCTTACAGCAGAGGCACAGAGCACAAGACAACAAAGATCTACAAAGGATCTGAGCACACTGTATCCTTTCCAACTGTAGCGTCTTCAGTTGATTTCAGACAGAGATGTTCATTGACCACACAGTACTAATCACTGCTCTACCATCTGATAGAATATGTGCAATATAATACAGTGGTGTCCATGACATTTGCACAATTAAAGGCTAACAGTCCTGTAATGCAATGCAGACATTTTACACATGCAACAATTATTTTAGTGCAGCTGAGCAGCTTCTAGTGAAGACACACTGAAATGCAGGGATACTGCTCCCTAATGAGTGATCTTTAACATAGTTCAGCAGAGTCGTGCACTGAACATCATGCGGAGGAGATCAGAGTACGCTTGTGCACTTATGTTGAGGTTTACAGCACTGTGAGAGTGAAACGGTGGACTGTTGACTGGAGAAAGCATGGCTCCCCTGTGGAGTCCAGCTTCACTCTGCCTGTGCAATGCAGACATAGAAACATCTCTTTTTCTTCCAAGAAAAACCCCAAAACAAAGTGAAGGGCCGTGTATTTGAGTGTGTGGTGCTTTCAAAGCAGAGCTTCATCTCCGTTTCACTGTTAGTGCAGTCGAAACGTTAAAGAGCTTGTTTTTGCCTTTGCTGCCTTCTGTCCATTCTGTTCTCTTCGTTCAGCAGCTAGCTAACTCTTTCCAGATGGCGTAGTGCTAATGCCACTTTCTTCTCTGCTGCTGTGTCCATAAGCACTAAACCAAATGACTCGGTGACCCAATATTGGCACTGATGTCCACATCAGTATTGAACTGCTTCTGTTTATTTGAAATGCATTCTTAAACTAAGACATAGCAATGCAAGGTTGTAAGACATCTAATGTTACTAGTCCTTATACTGGAACAGTGATGTGTTATGTTGCAAAGATGTCAGAGAAACACAAAAAGTCAACAACAGTGAAGCGCTCTCCCAGCTCTGTTTCGTGCCATAAAGCTGAGAGTAACTTCTGAGATAGTTGAGTGTGTCTGATGGAGTCTCTGTGACTGTGATGTGTCTGCTCCTGTTGTGTTTGCCAGGTAGCAAAGCCAGTGGGTGAAGTGTAAGCCTCACAGTAATTCTCCCTGAAGCTTCAGAGCTTCAGGGTCTCTCCCAGCATAGCTACCCAAGAATTACACCGTTAGCTTGTGACCTGACAGAGAGCGTATCATGTGAACGTGAAGACTGACATGTGAGTTTAAACTGAGTTTAACAAAGTTTAATATGCTGTCCACTTAAAATCCTGTTTCATGTTGTCTTGATGGAATCAGAGCTGGGATCCAGCCTGATCCAGGTCAGACCTGATCCGGATCTTTGGCTGTGGGTCTCTGCTAATAATGCGTACTGATCCAGTACCAGTGTGAAATTATGAATCCATATCCCGCGCTATACTCGAGCGTAGTAAAGCTTAACAGCAATGTCACACCGTCCTTTCAGCTTCTCAGGCTCCTGCCTGAATATCATGACAGTGAAAGTAAATGAGTGAGTGAGCGAGAGAGGGAAAGCATGTCAGCTCACTGTGACCACAGTTTGCAGTCAAGTAAATAAACATAAGAAACGTTGCTGTTCCTCTGTATTTAATTCTGTACATGCTGCTGTTGCTTGGTTCAAGAGAACAGCAGAGATCTGGCTTTTGGGCTCAGCATCGGATGGACACGGTTTTGTTTTGTCCTTGATCTCTCGTTGATCTTTGCTTTTCATCTTATCCCCCTGAAAACGGTCCTTTTCTATTGAGCCATAGAAAAAACCACTGCTGTTTAATGATATGCTTTAACTTTATGATAAAATCAAGTTCAAACTAAGGGATAACTTCCAATTTCGATGAGATGAGTATGGAGCTCACAGAAATGGAGAAAGAAGGAGAGGCGTACAACCTGAAGACCATGATCCATGAACGTGGAGTATCTGCTGTGGGGATGCATCATGCATCTGGATCTGGGAGTCATGTCAGGGTGGAAAGAATCATGAAGAAAGAAGGACACGTGAAGCCAAAGTGACATTTTCATACAGGACTAATAATGCTTCGTCATCTAGAGCCTCGAGCTGCCGTCATGCTGCATAAAAAAACAGACTCGCATGTAGAATCCCCAAAAAGTTGATCCTGTTCATCTGGACGTGGAGTTTTCAGTGAGACCAACCTTTCGTCACTCATCCAGGTGACTCCTTCAGTCTCAGCTGAATATACATAACGACTGAGAATCAGCCATGAGGTCAGCTTCACCATCATTCACATGTAGGACTGATCATTAGAAGATACCAGGCTGGACCTCAGTACTCTATATCTTACTATTTTGGACATTTAGAGCTGAAATCT
>NW_005187629.1:391974-393445 GCF_000239375.1 Pundamilia nyererei | reverse complement strand
GTAATAATGCTCCAAACATTGCAACAATGCTAGTGTGCACACAGTGTTTCTAACTCTGATACACTGGCAGTCATTGATTATTACTACAGGACAAATAGCCATATTATAGCTACAAATGATTTTACTCTCCCTGAGGTCTCAGGGCACCTTTATACAGCTCGCCTCGGTCATACCTTTACTAAGGCTTTCTGTGCTGAAGTGCTGTCTAACAGACATTCAGACTGAGATGGATGCAGTGGAGAGCAATCTGAGTTAGTATCTAGACTGGTGCAACCAGGGATCAAACTACCAGCCCTGCGAGAGCCTGCTCGACCTCCTGAGCTACGACAACCCCAAAGAGTTCTGTTGTCGGCACTCATCACTGGGATGGGAATCGACAACAGCGGTTAAAACTATCGGTTCTGTTTGCACCAACCCGCTGATTTCAGTTCTTGTGCCAGAGTAGTTGTGCGGCTGAGTGAATACAGACCCTGAACTTTAACAGGTAACAAAAGCAGTGACGAGCATTCAGGCTCCAGTTTATACCTGTTCATGTTTCTACACTGTGGCCTTAACTTTGCCTCCAACACTGATCTCAACAAAGAGGGGAAACGCCTCCAACATGCACAAACACGTGACCTCGCAGAATGCAATGTAATGTCTTTGATACGCTGCTTGGTGATGGGGCGACTCTCAAAGCGGAGCCAATGAGAATCAATAAGTGATATCCATAATGGAATTGGAATCTCTAAATTCTTATCCATCCCCATCCCCACTTACCAGTGATGATGTACTGGGCTGTTTTTCAAGGTGATGCTAAAATGCGAGCTGTCCAGTTCTTGTCACAGCTTTGCATGTCTCTCTGCTGTTTGCTAAATTAGAGGTGTTAGCACTCTGCAGTTTCCTAGAAGCACTCTCATATCAGCTCGCTTGTGTCTCACACGCTTGCTTTCTTTATCCTCTTTGGGTTGGGACTCATGACAGCTCCAAACTTCACATTTTCCAACACAATAACACAACACTATTCAGCTGCCTGACAGCACTGACAGCACTGACAGTGAGAGGAGGCAGGGTTATCTGTGGACTGTAGGCTGTGTCAGCACACATATCAATGCCACAGTACTGTAAAAACCTGTTTTAAATATTAAAAGTCATCATGGAAAATGTTTTTTTTTCCGTATGGAAAAGTTCTAGAGAAAGTCAAAGATTGATTTCTAACTTTTCATTTGCTAATTGATAGAATTGTACATTTTAGTCTAACCTCATTTGTGTAGTGTTGTTCTACTTGATTGTGTACAAAATATAATCCAGCATTTAGCCTAAAACCTCAAACTGTTTATGCTTTTGCCTCATTTCCTACCTGTTATTTATTTGAATCAGCCCCAGAGAATGATTTGAATTATTCAAACTTGACAGCGATGTTTTTCCATCAGAGAGAAGAATGTGATGAAATGTGGTGGGAGTGTGCTGTCTGAAGGCGTTCTGCATAAAT
>NW_005187629.1:381800-391809 GCF_000239375.1 Pundamilia nyererei | reverse complement strand
AATTATTCAAACTTGACAGCGATGTTTTTCCATCAGAGAGAAGAATGTGATGAAATGTGGTGGGAGTGTGCTGTCTGAAGGCGTTCTGCATAAATCACCATGTCTGGTGATGCTGTTCCAGCTCTCACCACTGACGGTTGCAGAATTGCAACTACAGTTGCAACTCGAGTTGCATTAAAGCCCGTGGAGAACACTATTTGCACATCTGATACAGCTTTAGCATGATGGAGAGAGAGACAGCTGTCAGGGTGTCTGCACAGAAAACCCATTTCACATTTAGACAGAGATAAATCACAGTTTGGCTCATCAGCTTGGCTCAGTGTTCATTTGCTGTGGTCACTGTCATCACTACTACTGTTAATGCTGGCACTGCAGGGATGTAGCAACACCACAGGTTCTGTGTGTAATCTTGCTTACAGCAGTAGTGCCTCTGCCACTATTTCATTGTGCACTTTTTAAAATTTGTTTGCAACTTCCATGGTGTACTTTACGCACAGGCTTTGGTTGATTTTCTTTGCTCAGTTATTAAACCGCAACCCTGAACACTGGCTGCCACTGCTGTCATGGTATAAACACCTTCTAGTCCTAGTAATGCTGCAAGCTTTCCTTTGGTGCTGTCCGCCCTAGGTCACATCGTATTGTCCATGATAATAGCAGTAGAAAGTGTCATATTGTGATATGATTGCTATGGCAATGCCAGTGTGTTTACTAAAGGGCCGGGCATGTCTGAGAGCGAGAGCCACGCGTCAGCCTCAGATGGTGATTTGGTACCTGAACAGGGAACTACATCAACAACCTCCAACAATGCGCACAACTTTGGAAAACATGCAAGAAAGTTATTCCTGCTGAAGGTGGAAACAATACGCTTGTTTTGCCACTTGGAGCAGAAACACACCATCGAGTGCAACTGAGCCACGAAGCAGGAGATGCTAGCTGGTGATGTGAAATTGAAATGACTCCAGCAAGTTGTGCTGGGACACTTCGTGCTGGGCTTTAAGCTAAGTTTAGAGATAACATCCCAGGTAAAATATTTTCACCTTTTCTCTGTGACAGTATTATTTTATAATTTTTAATGAAACTTTCCAGGGAAAACTGTTCCTGTGGTACTTTTGAGCTTGTGCTGTGTCACTGGATATAGTGCTGTGTACTGCTGCTGTGGGTGCTGGCACCTTGCTTCAGTAGAGTCAGGACAGTATATTGTGACAACATTTTGAGGCCTGTGCTGACCGAGACAGGCTGTGGTGTTGTTTCAGTTGGAAGTACAGGGCGAAGGGGAACACAGTGACTGGCTGAGGCTCATAACCTCAACTACAACAGTGTATGGTCCTTATTTATGTGCATTTGCAAAGAGATACAGATAAGGTGTAGATGATTTGCATGGTCACTCACTGCTAGCAGCCATGTGTCTGAATACTAACTGACAAGGATTACGATGAATGAACACACACAATCACAGACCCTGTTGAACTGTGGTAGCAGTGGTGATAAGGCTTTGGTGAACTCTGATTGGATGCTGTTCTGCACTCTGTTAAAGCTTTCTACCAACACAAACCCTAATCAGTGACTCTTATCAGCCGTTACAGTTAGGACTGGGTCATAACTCAGTGTCATTTATCTACTCTCAGTGGAACTGGGTCCTGTGATGGTACTGTGATGATGTGCTAAAACCCATAGAGGTGTCAAGTGTTATGCAAAACATAATGTTCAATCACAGGGTGTGGAGAAACGACACTGCTCAAAAAACATCAGAGCGCAGCATCAAGTCAGTTGAACTCCTGGGACGTTGATCTGGTCAGCAGAGGGGGGGGTTAATCACTTTCAGGTGCTTTGGTATTAATGAAATTAACAAACGCTGGGGAGAGTGTGGTGCTGCATGTAACAGGATAGGCAACGGTAACTCTGACTGCCATTAGGTGGTGCAGTGGGCCCTGCTGCGCAACAATGCCTGGCCTCATGCAGGAAGATGATGATACCCCCCTTCTTTTTTTGATAATTATTATTTCCATCAAATGATGCGAACTTAAAGTGTTCCTTAAGTTCTCTGAGCAGTGTACATACATGTGCAGGTATGTACAGTAGTTAGTCGAGTAAATCCTGACCTGTGTGGATGTCTTGAGACTAAATGTCAGTAAGCATTAGCATATTTACATAAACAACAATACAAAATGTTTACATTTTACTAGAAAGATTTAAGAACGTGTAAGAAGAAAATCATGTGCTTCAAAGTAATTTCAAAATGAATGTTTTTCTTGATGACAAGACAAAGCAGTGAAGTCCTCAGTGCAGAAGCAAGAATGATATAAGAGTTGGGTAGTAAATGAACACTGAGCACCGACTAGAACCAGAGTGGACAGACTGTGCACGGCGCTGTGTTAAACACACTGTCCAGTATTTTGTCAGTACATTACAGAAAGAATGACGGTGCCTGATTTTCCATAACTCTGGAACTCTGAAAGGTCCTAAATGCTGCATACGGACACTGATATGAGTGTTGTCAAGTGTGTAAGAGATTACTACAACATACGCACACATACAAGCTTATAATGAGCTTCTATGAAAAGCAAGTTGGTTCATTTTAGTTATAAAAGGCTACAAAAAGTAATCCTGCCTGACTTGTTTCTGTCAACACTGAACAAACTGTTCCACGGTGATGTTACAGCCCCAAGTTGGGACATTGTATACATGTGACACAATGATTTTCAAATCCTTTTCAACCTATATGTATTTGAATACACTACAAAGACAAGATGTCTCATGTTCAAACTTTGTAGCTGTTGTCCAAATCTTCACTCGTTTTGAATTTGATGCCTGCAACACGTTCCGAAAAAAGACTGGGAAAGTTGAACGGGTTAATTGGAGACAGGTGTTTGTCCTGATTGGGTATAAATGAGCATCCCCAAAAGGCTCCGTCGTTCACAAGCAAGGATGGGGCGAGGAGGGCTTCACCACTTTGTGAGCAACTGTGTGGGCAAATAGTCCAGCAGTTTGAGCACAACGTTTCTCAACGTGCAATTTGAAGGAATCTATGGATTTCATCATCTACTGTCCAAAATACGATCAACAGATCGAGAGAATCTGGAGAAATCTGTGCACGTCAAGGCCGAATGCCAACACTGGATGGCCGTGACCTTCGATCGCTCAGGCGGCACTGCATTAAGAGCCGACATCATTCTGACATGGAGATCACCACGTGGGCTCAGGAATACTTCAGAAAACCATCGTCAGTTAACACAGTTCTACATCTACAAGCGCAAGTTAAAACTCTACCATGCAAAGCGAAAGCCATTTATCAACAACACCCAGAAACGCCACCGGCTTCTCTGGGCCCCGAGCTCATCTGAGATGGAAACGTGTGCCGTGGTCTGACGAGTCCACATTTCAAATAGGTTTTGGAAATCATGGCCGTCGTGTCCTCCAGGCCAAAGAGCAAAAGGACCGTCCGCATTGTTATCAGTGCAAAGTTGAAAAGCCAGCATCTGTGATGGTATGGGGGCGTGTTAGTGCCCATGGCTTGGGTAACTTGCACATCTGTGAAGGCACCACTAATGCTGAAAGGCACATACAGGCGTTGGAGCAACACATGGTGCCATCCAAGCGTTGTCTTCTTCAGGGACATCCCTGCTTCTTTCAGCAGGACTGTGCACAGCCACATTCTGCATGTGTTACAGCAGCGTGGCTTCGTAGTGAAAGAGCAGCCTAACCTGCCTCCCGTGTGTGGCGCATTATGAAGTGCAATATACGCCGACAGAGACCCTGGACTGTTGAGCAACTGAAGCTGTACATCAAGCAGGAATGGGAAAGAATTCACCTACACTGCTTCAACAATTAGTGTCCTCAGTTCCCAGTGTGGTTAACAGGAAAGCTGATATACCACAGTGGTCAGCATCCCCCTGTCCCAGCTCTTTGGGTCGTGTTGCAGGCATCAAAGTCAAAATGAGTGAAGATTTGCAAACCAGTAATAAAGGTTATCAGTTTGAACATTAGATATGTTGTCTGTGTTGTGTATTCAAATAAATGTAGGTTGAAAAAGATTTGCATCGTATTTTGTTTGTATTTGTGTGCAGTGATGTGCAAACATGTCACTTTTCCTTCTTTCTTCTTTCTTGTTGTCTAGTCCGTCAGTTAGCAGGAACAAACCTGATTCTTACATGATGGCTTAACTAGCCGAGTAAACAAATGGCTGACCGTGGACGTAGGACTGTGAGCAGTCAGCTCATCACTTTGAAGTCTTTTCTCAATAATGATATGTGCCATGTCTCAGAAATGACTTCATTGCTTTCTGCCTTCACACTAGCAGGTTGTTGCTTATATAATGCCTACTCAGTTTTGTGTGTTCGCATGGGAGAGTGTGTGCATGGAAGTGAATAACAAGGGTGTGTGTGTGTGTGTGTGTGTGTGTGTGTGTGTGTGTGTGTGTGAGTGTGAGAGAGTGGTCTTTTTTTGCAGGAGGCAGACTGTGTGTGCAGCCGCTCTTTCAGAGCCAGGAAACATGCAATTTGAAACGGTGGGATGATGGAATTTCTAGCCCACATGCTGTAGCAGGAGATGAGGACACGTGAGCCGGTTGACCTCAAACCATCTCTGAGAGAGGGGGAGGGCAGCAGCACAGTGGTGCAACACAGACAGTCTGGAGGAATTAGTGTGTATGAAATATAAGCGGGGAAGACACCTTTTAAAGGGAAGCGAGCGGAGATAAAAGGAGTCATCAGTTGGGGAGAAAAGGGAAAACAAAAGATGGAAGGCAGAGAGACGACGAGAACAAAGCCTGTTGGTGTGACATGTCCTGAGTGGGTGTTTCTCTGACGCTGTAGTGGACTACGATCCCTAAAGCTAGGGATGGGCAGGACCGAGTGTAGTTCGGTGCTTCAGTGAGCGTGCTCAGCAGTCCTGCTGTGTTTCTCTTGGCTTTCATGGATCAGTGCGTGTGACTGTTACTGTACACGAGATTCTTTTAGGCATGACAATTATTTGCATCTGTTAGACTAAAAGAAGAGCAAGAACACGAGTGAGAGGTTCAAAGACAGAGCTGAGTCAGGTGATCTGATTTATTGGATATTTAGATGATCATCAGAATCATGGTTATTTCCCCAGTTTTATGTTTATGATCTTTAAACGTTTAAATGTTTTATGTTTTTTGCTGTCTTATTAATCGTATTAATCTTTGTCAAATATATGACTCGTACTATAAGATTTTGGCACATGAGCATCAAGTAAACATGGCTGATGGCCAGAGGGCAGTGCTCACCTCTGTCTGGGACCTTTCATTTAATAAAGTGTCACGAAGCTGAAGTTTAGAGAGCTGAGGGCTTTTTTCTAGCTTCCTTTTATATTGGCCCTGCACATTAACATTGATGTGAATAACAGGCGGTGCTGACTAATAAAAACGATCATCCAAAAATACTTTGTTCTAAAGGAGCGGGAGCGTTTGCTTCATACAGAGCATGAAAATGATGAAGGCCAGAGTTAGGAACACGCTATTTGATCAAAATCTTTTTTTCTTTTTGTGTAGTTTAGAGTATGTGGCACACACACACACACACACACACACGCACACACACACACGCACGCACACACGCACGCACACACGCACACACACACGCGCACGCACACACACACGCGCACGCACACACACGCGCACACACACACGCGCACACGCACACTGTTTGTGTCTCTGGTTGAGTCACAGCTCTTCTGCTCCTCCCGCCTTCGTCTTATTTCTTCTTTTGTGTCAAGCTGTGCAGCTCGACTCAAAGCCACATGAAGACAGATGCTGTGCCCGCTGCAGCTCCAGCTCAGTTTACAGGCTTTTACATAATTTGGAATAAAAAGATAATAGATAAAACATCGCGCCCTCCTGTCATGTGTTAGCAGTTGGTGCTTTGTCTCTCGTTGAAACGTGGATGCAGCTCTCCATGCTTTGGGCTCCACACAGCCAACAGTAAACATGTCTTGTAATAGCACAAGCATTCTTATATTTTTGGGTGCCTGAATAGCACTGTGAGGTTTGAGTCTTGTGTGCTGTGTAATTAAGCAGGAGCTAAATTTAAACCAGACTGTGATTACGTTTAACAAGCAGAGACGGCACAGCAGTCTGCTCGTGTCACACTCACGCTGTTCTTAGACATGTTTGTGTTGTGTGTTTATGTTGCACAGGCAGTAAAAGATCCACGCTGATCATTTGCATACTGAAGACTCACATTTTGGGAAAATGTTACTGAAATGCTTGTTTTTTTTTGTATTTTCTGGGACAGTCGTGAAGTTCTCGCAGCTGTCTGAGGAGTCCTGTGGAAAACCAAGGACGCTCTTACTTTCTTCTATAGGAGTTAAGAGGCAAGGTAGCAGCTCTTTGCCCCTAGCCATGTAGGATTAACTGATTAACTTAATTAACAGTGTGAGCAGCTCCATTAAAGTAAAAGGTTTGGCATTTTGCTGGTCTGGAGCATTCAGGTGTGTATTTACGATGCTACACAATGCACAGAACCAACAAAAACATACATGCCAGACTCTGCAGGCTCTGTTACACGTAAATGTCTTGACAGCGCAATCAGAAAAAGAAGGTTCCCAGGAGAAAGTATCTTTGTTCAAAAAAGAACAGCAGCACAGCTTTGGTTTGAAAGATCGTTGAAGTCCTACAGAGAAAGATTACTTTAAGTTCCTGTTGTTGAATCATGAGGTCGCCATCGGCCCTGACACGAACCGAAAGACTCCATCTTGGTCTGGAACCATTAGTCAGACTGTACGTTGCCTTTTCTCGTCCTTCACCGCTCACTGTGCGTGAATAACCAGAGGAAAGGAGAAGATGAAGGCACATATAGGAAAATGAAAGACGAGGAGGAAGAAGAGGAGAAGGTCACAGACTGTAACGGTGAGAGCAGTGCGGTGAAAGTCAGGCCTGTCGTGTGTTCCCTCTGCTGTGCAGAAGCCTGCACACTTTCAGCTCCTGTCACTATCAAAGTCACAGTCGCTCCAACCAGGACGTAGCAAATGAGTAACACAGTAGAGTTCTTATTCTGACTTCTTGTAAAAGTCTGAAGGAATCTGACCAGGATTACTTGATGTAAAGCGTTCTGTAAACTGTCTTTCATATCAGTGAGGTTTGATGTTTCTGTCATGCTTAAAGGTTCCTTTTCAGTTCTGTGAAGATTCAAAGTTAACATTATTTATTTTCTGCAGCGGCACAAATGAACCAGCTGCTAGTGGACGAAAACCCCCGGTAATCAGAGCTAATCGAAGGCTGACAGTCCCGATCCACAAGAATCCCCAGAAGGGATCGGTCCCATCCAACCACCAGCCAATAACCTGCCTCAGTACCACCCGGAAGCTCCTGTCAGGCAGCATACTGGCTAAGACGAGCAGGTGCATGGCTCAGTACATGAGCGGGGCACAGAAAGGAGCAGGTAGAAGCACCAGGGGAATCCTACCGGTGGCTGGGCGAGGCTGGACTAAAGCTACGTCCACACTGATGCGTTTTCGTTTGAAAACTCGCCGTTTTCTCTCCCGTCCACACGTACCCGGGTATTTTTGAAAACGCAGATGTTTCTATGCGTTTGCACCTTCCGTCCACACGTAAACGGCGTTTTCAGTCACTGTAAACGGAGATTTTTAAAAACTCGGGCCAGGGTGGATATTTTTGAAAACTCCGTTTTTGCATTTACGTGTGGACGAGAAAACGGAGAAAACGCAGTGTCAAAGGTGTGCGCCTTTTTTGACGTCACACTGTGCGCCACATTGTTTCGGTGAAATGAATTTCTACAATACTGTTACTTGTACTCTCTGCAGTGTTTAAATGCTTACATATTGTCATGAATCGCTGTGCGGCAGGCAGGAGTTGGACCCAAAATGCAGGACTCAGACTCAGGGGATGAACTCAAAAATCACAGCTTTATTTGCTGGCAGGGAAAAAACAGACAAACTAAACTGGGAGCAACAAACTAAGAACTCACAGGGAGACACGGGGAGATCCACACAGCATGAGGGACGACGCGACACTGACTCAGAGAAACACAGGGCTTAACTACACTGGGAAGTAACGAGGGGAATGAGACACAGAAGGAGGGCACAGCTGGGAGAAATCAGGACTGACGAGACAAGCAAAGCAGGACGCATTCACATAAGACACGGACCTTCAAAGTAAAACAGGAAGTATCACACAGAGACGCGAACTTGACACAGTGGAGACAGCAACTAAGAAACACAGACATGAACCATAAGGCAGAGGTCTAAGAACCGAGAGACACAGAGGGGAACTTACACAGAACAGAGGGGACACAGAAACATGAAGGGCAAGGGATCGAAACTAGAAACCATCGAATAACTCACAAGTACAATAATACAAACATCACAAGGAACTAAAAACGCTGGGTCAGGAGACCCAGGACCGTGACACATACACACAGTTACTGTCCCTCCACACATACCACTCGGTTCTGCTTCTATGCCCCAGCTTTGTTTACTTTTTCCCACCGAGGCTTCTAGACTTCTGATTGGCCAACATTTCTGCACGGTTAGGAATATATCGCCACCTGCTGCTTTGGCATGTTCCTAGCAGCGTTTTCCCGTGTACGTGTGGACGTAGCCGACGGCGTTTTGAAAACGCTCTCGAAAACGAATACATTTGAAGACGGTGCTTTTGCGTCGCAGTGTGGACAGTCAGAACGGAGACTTTCTAAAACGATGACGCATGTTAGTCATGTGATGCAGTCATGTGACCAAAGATAGTGGAGGGCAGCAGCTGTTCTAACGATGAATATCAGTCTGTACGTGCTCCTGAGAGCTTTTCTTCAAATTCTTTAATTCTCACTCGCGTTTGCAACTTTGTACTTTTGTGTTACTCACAGCAACAACACCTCGTTGTTAGTCCATTTAAAAAACTCGGTGCTTTTCCTCGACATTTTGCCGCGACGTTTCAAAGAGCCGCAAATAAGCGGCAGACAGAAAGGCGCTTTCGGCTGTTTCAATGTGGACGCACGACTGAAAACACTAGCGTGGACATGGAGCGTTTTCCGACGAAAACGCCGTTTTCAAATCTACCCGTGTACGTGTGGACGTAGCCTAAGAGACAGGACAGAGGAGCTGATAACGGCTGTGCAGGAGCAAGCTCAAGCTCAAAAGTGATGAAGGCAGGGGTCTACCAACCAGGGAAGAGCCGGGTGCAGGCTGTGCAAAGATGCCCATGAGAAAACCCAGCACATCACAGCAGGGTGCAAGATGCTAGCAGGCGTACATGGAGCACCATAACCAAGCAGCAAAGATACTGTGCAGAACCTTCAAGCTCCCAGGCCTCTGGTGGACAAAGACTGCCCACAGGTCGAGTGGGGAACTCTTTACATTTCCTTTTTTCCACCATCTTGTCCCACACACTCCAAAATCCATGACTTTTACCCATTTTAGGAAAAGTCACGCAATATGAGCTGATGTTTAGTTACATGATTATTAAAAAGCAGAGGGTCAATGGCACCTAAACCTTCTGTTTACACAGCAGGCATCAGCTCTGCTTACTGCCTTGTTATGTGAACTTTGCTTTGCTACAGAAAGATCTTTGATTGATTTTTGCCTCCCATTGTTCGCTGTCGTGAAACCCACAGTGGGGGAGTGCAGTGATTTCAGATTACAGACACTGCTGAACAGCCTTAATCCGGCCTGTGTGTGTGTCTCTGTGTGTGTGCATATACCCATGTGATACAAATGCTGGTTTAAACCACTGTACTATTTAGGTCTGCTGTTGAACAGATGGTCGTGAGCACGCTGCAGCAGCATGTCTTTTCAGAGAGGCAGTGCTGTTGCATTACCACACGCACTGACTTCAGCTGCTGTAGGGATTTATGATGCTAGATATCATTACAGTGCTGATAACATTTATCAGAATATGCAAAACTCGTACTCAACCGATAGTGCTGGTGTTAGAGTAACAGCTGGAGGAAGCTGTGTGATGGGAAGCTCTCTGCACAGAATCCAGAGACAGGACTGTTGTCATAACTGTCTGTTGTTTGGGGCGTGTGGTTTCCCACAC
>NW_005187629.1:377218-378929 GCF_000239375.1 Pundamilia nyererei | reverse complement strand
AACACAGGAAACATGAGCGGATTGAGGAGAACTAGATCGAGTTTTATAAGGTCTGCAGCTGTAACACACTGCATATGTTGTGTGTATGTTTTTCTCTGCGTGAGCACAAACTTGTCTCTCACAGAACAATTTGAAATATTGATAAGAGGGGAGGAGAAACTGATGTGGGGACTGCTCGCTGTTAGCTCGGTTTCTGAGACGTGCAGCTGTCAGACGTGCTGCATCC
Source organism: Pundamilia nyererei (assembly GCF_000239375.1). Lineage (NCBI taxonomy): Eukaryota > Metazoa > Chordata > Actinopteri > Cichliformes > Cichlidae > Pundamilia > Pundamilia nyererei. Next base: position 378,703 of record NW_005187629.1, on the reverse strand, counting down.
ACACCGCACAACTCATGTTCTACATACTGGCTTCTGCTGAATATCTGGAGGGTCTCTGTCCGTGACCACATCCTCTCTTTGAATCCTGTATCAGATCATATTACAGACAATTCTTGTCTTTCCCGTTATCTTTTTGTTTGCTTGTTTTTTGTCTCATGTCATTGTCAGCAACAAGCAAAATGAAAACGAGTCCAGGTCTTAATTCGCAACAGTAGTCACTGTGATTAAGGGAACTGGAGCTAAGTTGTCATTTGCTGATAGAAGAAGTGAGGCCAGCCTCTTATATTAAGAACGTGTGTGTAAATATAGTCTCGGTTACTTGATGCCAGTCATGGTAATGGAGACTATGAGCTACACTACTCAGTGAGAACAACAGTAGTGTTGTAGCCACAGACTGCTGCTGTTACACCAGGTTGTCCGTTTGATTGTGGGGCCTTACTGCCACAGGTCAAAAACAGGTCACTTAATTAGTGACTCCAAATTTTGAATATAGTGTATAGTTGTATGAATGTAGCGTAGAGAGCTGCTGCTGGGACCAGAACACCAGGATGGTTGATTGGTGACCATGGAAGAAATGCAGTGGTGTGAATGTTTTATCAAACAAATTTAAATATTAGAGATAGACAAAGATAACGCAAGTAAAAGACATCATGGCCACACACTGTAGATGCAATATCGTTTCATCCCAGCTGTATTTGTTACTTTTTCACAATTATGGAAAAAGTAACAATGTTTTTCTAAGCTGCTACAAAATGTTCCTGTTGCTACGGTGTGAGTGGGAAACTTTGGATCTTTTGTTCAAGCATGATGTTACTCTGACGTGCACTTCCCACATTAACAGCATTACAGACTAATCACATCTCCCATCGCACTGACAGTCCTCAGTAAAGGCCTTTCAAGTGCATGAAATGTACTTGATTGTGCAGCGATGCAACAAAAAACCTCAGGGTGTCGACCCTGCTGCATGAGGGATCTCCTGCTCACCTGAAGGGAGCAGACACCAAAGGAGAACCACCGGGCTCCGATCAGCGCTGGGCCGGCAGCGTGGGGACTAGTTTTCTGCTGTGCTGGATGTTACGCACTAATCTGTTCTTGTTCCACTCGGTCTTGAAGTAGTTCCGCTTGCAGACATGCTGTTTATATTGTATTTGTTTTTTCTAATGAATGAAATCTGAGCCTTCTGCATGAATCACTAGTTTGTTTTGAACCGGTCTCATGTAACCCAGCAGCACTGGATGTGTCTATCGTTACATCACTGCTTGCCTCTGCTTGTCTCTGGCTGCTTGCTAATTGCTGGGAGCCTGTGGACCACTCCTGTTTGGAGGCACTCACTCAAACAGTGCTGCTGTCACGGTGGTTCATGTGTGGAGGAGGAAAGGACACATGCACTGCTAATAAGAGTGAAATGAACACAACATGGATTTTTGGAAATCCCAGGTGTGTCAGTCATATTAGTGGTTAAGACTAGAGATGGACCGATCCGAT